>NC_137824.1:11250085-11305085 GCF_963921795.1 Nannobrachium achirus | reverse complement strand
AAACTACGGTATACAATGCAATTGTTTTTACTAATATCGCGGTGCGAGGCATTGTGTGCTTGTAGATCGGCGGTTTTCACTACTTTTGTGCGACGGCCTTGTACGGTGAAGCAGGGCTTTACTTTGCGAAAGAACATACAAATGTGAAACTTGGAGATACGAGGTTTCCACCCGACAATGACGATATATATATATATATATATATATATATATATATATATATATAGCTATAGCACGCAGGCTTTTCTCTTGGCAGGTGAGTAAGCCTGGCTATGCGAGGTTAGGGCCCCTGAGGCTTGTTTTCCCCAGGCCCAGCATGGAGGTATAATCCTGACCTGGTCCTCTGTCTGACCTGGAGCCTCCTCCTGCTGGCCTGCAGGCCCGGAGACGCTCCCTGCTCCCTGCGGAGGCAACCTTAGCAGATGCTCCCAACCTCCTCAGCTCATATCCTTTCCACCAGTGTAAAACTATGACAAGCAATGTCTGTCGACATTATTCCACTTAAGAAAACGAAAACAAATAATATTGACGGTTCAAGTGGTTAAAGCTATACTCTGGAAGTTGTCCAACTACTGGTCAGTAGCGGTATTGCTTTTTTCGTCCGTTTTTCGCCCGGGGTCGCCGCGGACCACCGGAGCGGGGCCGCAACACCGCGACCGCCTTCACCTCGCCGATACGCATCTTTAGCCCTGCAAGACCCAAATTAATTTCTACAGGCCAAAAAAATACAAATAAATTAGATGGTGTTGTAGGAGTCCTAATCACAGGAAAATGTCATTTAAAAAAATTAATAATGTTTTTGTAAGGTTTTATAGCCATAAATCATAAATCATAAATCATGCTCTAATTTGCATTTTGGGGATATTTTTCACAATATTAACATATGCGCGTGTTCTAGACATTCTAATGATCACGAAAAAAAATATTACTGGCATTTTACTAATGTTTTAGTGAGGAATAGCTTCAGTTAAAAAGTGAGATGTTGTTCGTCCAGACGCTGGAATTTCAACTTCTCTGGGAGGTGTGAATGTCAGTCTCTGTGAGGGGTATTCATATGCAAATATAGTGGCCAATGGCATTGTAATACCAAACAATAGGATTTAATGGTGATGTTAATGTGAAAAAAGAACAGGAAAACTAATTATAACATTTTTTAAAAAATGATTTAAAAAATGTTGCCAAAAAGCAACGCTGGGCCTTGCAGGGTTAGAGGGGTCTCACGACCCTCTGCGACCAGGCATTGGGGAGTAACAGGCAAGACTCCAACACCAGCGTAAACACTGTTGCTGAGGCAAGCTACTTCCTGAAGAGACTGCAAGACGCGCTGTGATTGGCCGGTAGTGTATGATCCTCGCTGTGATTGGCCAACGTATTTACAACGTATACGGAAAGATGCAGATGACGTAATTTTGCCGCGAAATGCAACCCCCCTCACGGCTCAAAGAAAACATATAGGGCTGAAATTAACGGAGTGGTTGTTCTAAAAGTTTAGCGATTTAATAGTTAGGACAATTTTAAGATTAGTTCTATTGGAAAAGTTACAGAGTATAGCTTTAAATATCTGAAAACACAAATTGACATGAGTCCAAAATACACTGATGATTGTTGCTGTCAAACAATGAAACTATATGGAATCTATGAACAGGTTGTGAAAACGTTGAAGACCCCTGAGTTAAAGCATAGAATAATGGTTGAAGTGGTTAAAAAAAAAAGTTCCACAGAAGCATTTCCGGGTCTAAATTGGTTGAAGAAACGGGGGAACGGGTTGTACATTTATTTTTTTAACAAGAGTCTGCAAAAGAACACCTGAACTTCAAACAGAATGTGGAAAAGTCTCCCCACGTTCTCCCTCTAAATGACGTTCCTCATATGCATGTCTTAAGGGAGAAAAGATCTTTTGAATACATCATCTGAAGAGAGAGAGGAGAGGAGAGGAGGCAGCCATGCTTAAAAAATACATTTTACTAAAATAAATCATTATTTCACCACTACCGACGCCCCTTTCATGGCTATTCCTGTAATGAGCCTCTCTTTTCATCACCTTAAAAGCCATTCAGAACGGGTACACATTATTACGTATCATTATTTTATGCTTTAACTATTGAAAGATAGCAGATATACAAGATCACAGCGCGGCACCGAGTGCCACACTGCGAGCTTGTAGATCTGCTATTTTTGAAAAATCGTGAAAATCTGAATTTTGACCTGATTCTATAAGTGTCTATTGAATCCTTCTAAGTTTTTTTTTTAAAAACCTATGTTTCTATGTCAGCAATCTGGCCGGCCATCGTCAAAGAAAAGGTCTCACTTAAATGGAGCTCAGTGGTTCTCAAACCTTTTCATGTGAAGGACCCCCAAACTGATATTTATTTGGCCACGGACCCCCATCTCAAAATGTCTAGTTCCAGGGACCCCCCAGAAGCAACATTTGAGTTTCAAGTGTTCGCTTTGAAAATACATATCAAAGATTTGCACACATTTTCACGACTTTTTCCAAAAAAATAGCAGATCTACAAGCTCGCAGCGCGGCACTCGGTGCCGCGCTGTGAGCTTGTATATCCGCTATTTTTCACTGGTTAAAGCATTCAATAATTCTAGGCCTAAATGGGTTAAGGCTCTGAAAACAGCCGGGGCTTTTCACAAACCCTTTTCTTTTTTTCTTTTTTTTTCTCTTTTAATGAATTTCTTCTGTATCTCAAGGTGGACGGATTCCATAAAAAAAAAGTAAAAATAAAAGATGTATTTGCCGACAGCCTCAAACTAAACTAAAGCATGTCAGGCAATAAGAGGCTTTTTTAGCTGGATTTGCTGAATGCTGCGGACCCGCTAGGAAAAGGTTATCGTCTGCGTCCATCATCACTTTCTTATCAGAACGAGTCAGTGAAAGTGAGCACAGTGCCTGTGGTGAGACAGACAGACAGGCAGACAGACAGACAGACAGACAGACAGACAGACAGACAGACAGTGGTGGAAAAAGTACTCAAATGTCTTGCTTAAAGAAGTACTTCACCACTTTTCAACCTATCTTCATATAATTGGTCCTCACTAAAAAATTGTTTTTCTTTTTTTTTCTCAGAGGAGGGTTGTGGGCAGGTCAGAAACCCATCGTCTTGTGACATCATCGATTGGGAATCCAAGCTAATAGAAAATGCAGGCTTTCTACTCCTGAAAAGTTGCAATGTTAAAGTGGAAGCCATTGTTCTCGCAATAATAAAGATCTAAATATTTCTTTCAAAAATATTGATAATTCTTTTTTTTTTGTGGAAAATGATGATGTCACAAGACGATGGATTTCTGAACTTCCCACAGCTATCCTAAGAGACTTGGACCGAGTAGAAAATAATTGTGCTATTTTACTATGAACATTAGTGAGGACCTATTATATGAAGATGGGTTGAAAAGTGGCAAAGTCCTCCTTTAAGTAAAAGTATCAATACTGTAATATATAGAAACACTCTGCTACAAGTAAAAGTCCCAGAATTCAAAATGTACTTGAGTAAAAGTATGAAGGTATTGGCATCAAAATATACATAAAATACCAAGTAAGTACCAAAGTGCCAAAAGTACAAAATGTTTGAAAATAGCAGATCTACAAGCTCACAACGCGTCGCAACGCGTTGTGAGCTTGTAAATTCAAATGGCCTAGGTATACAATAGGGCTAAAGTGGTTCATGTATGTTTTATACTATAGTCATTTATATCTGCAAAGTAACTAGTAACTAGAACAATTTGTGAAATTGCGAGTGTGGTTAGCCTGTGGTCCAGGGAAAAAGGAATTTAGATGTTCCGACCTACGGTTTGATGTCATCAATATTAAGTCCATATCTGGGAATGCCCATATATGGACATACTGTGCCAGTCTCATGTGGTCTACTGTATGCCGCTTCACTTCCCAATGTATGAATGAATGAACCATTGTAAAGCGCTTTGAGCACTTGGAAAAGCGCTATAAAAATGCAATTCATTATTATTATTATGATGTCAGACATCTATGATGTCAGTCATCTCCATATTTGGGAAAAGACAACTGGATCATCACTTAGATCTCCATATGGAGCGGGCCAATACCTCTACATCTGACACCACAAACTCCAGATGGATATAGCTCCATATATGGATATGGCTATATAAGTCAATGGGGGAAATTCCTTTACTAATAAATTAATATCAATTCAACTATACAACCTTTATGTGGAGGAAATGCAAGCACACAATTCATGATGAAGCCCGTCCATTTGACAACTGTGGGAGGAGTAGGGCGTCAAACTTTTAGTTACTCTAGAAACAGAGTAAGTAAAACCGAAAATGTGCAATTTGTGAAATTGCGAGTGTGGTTGCCCTGTGGTTCAAATCATATTTGAGTTTTGGGAAGTGAATTTTGATTAATTTTTGGGGCTATGTTTGTTTACTGGGCCATGACGCTTACCGTATTTTCCGGACTATAAGGCGCACTTAAAAGCCTTTAATTTTCTCAAAAAACTACAGTGCGCCTTATAGTCCAGTGCGCCTTATATATGGATCATTCATTGACATTGACATTCCCTTTAGCACAGCTCCATCTGTTTGATGCATAACGCAACGGTAGCGTCTATTATGTGCGCCTTATAGTCAGGTGCGCCTTATATATGAAAACAGTTTGAAAATAGACCATTCATTGACAGTGCGCCTTATAGTCAGGTGCGCCTTATAGTCCAGAAAATACTGTACTTACTACGGCACTATGGCACAACAGGAGTCAAATGTTTTATGTTTTTTGCAGAGGCGATGATTGACATGAGACATACCATGAAAGTCTCTAAACTACGCCATCTCTGGCGACTAGGTCGAGAGTCGAGTCGACTTGCAAAAATCACAAGTCGTTAATGCCCTAGCACACACGCATGCGTCAATGCATTCGTATTCGCATGCACTGACTGTGTGTGTGTGTGTGTGTGTGTGTGTGTGTGTGTGTGTGTGTGTGTGTGCGCGCGCGTGCGTGCATGCGTGTGTGCACGCGCGCGCGTGCGTGCATGCGTGTGTGCGCGCGCCACTAAAAGGTTATGTTTACCATTTGTCTGGGCAGAGACAGAAGGGCACCCAGGGACAACAGCAACACGCACCCACAAGAATCCTTATGCATTCTGAGACACGCACACACACACGCACACACACACACACACACACACACACACACACACACACACACACACACACACACACACACACACACACACACACACACACACACACACACACACACACACACACACACACACACACACACACACACACGCACAGTGTCACAATCACTCTGTCCCATCTCTCGCCGCGCTCCGCATGATTGGGGATTTAATCCATTTAGGCCTAGAATTATTGAATGCTTTAGCTATAGAAAAATAGCAGATATACAAGCTCGCAGCGTGGCACCGAGTGCCGTGCTGCGAGCTTGTAGATCTGCTATTTTTGAAATAGTCGTGAAAATGTGTGCAAATCTTTGAATATATGTATTTTTTAAGCGAACGTTTGTAACTCAAATTTTGCTTCTGGGTGGTCCCTGGAACTAGATATTTTGAGATGGGGGTCCGTGGCCAAATAAATATCATTTTGGGGGTCCTTCACATGAAAAGGTTTGAGAACCACTGACACAGTAGTCTCTCAAGAACAGACTAACTGAGCTCCAGTTAAGTGAAAAGGACCTTTTCTTTGACGATGGCTGGCCAGATTGCTGACATAGAAACATAGGTTTTTCAAAAAAAACCTTGGAAGGATTCAAAAGACACTTATAGAATCGGGTCAAAATTCTAATTTTCAAGATTTTTCAAAAATAGCAGATCTACAAGCTCGCAGCGCGGCACTCGGTGCCGCGCTGTGAGCTTGCATATCTGCTATTTTTCAATAGTTAAAGCATAAAATAATGATATACAATACTGTGTACCCGTTCTGAAGGATTTAATCAAATGTCAGGCGGTGTGGGGCGCGCGGCGCCCCATGAATACAGATCAACACAGAGACACAAGGGGCTCGGGAAGCCAGCGGTAATCATTGATAATGAATAGGAATCAATGGGGATGAAACAGAGGTGACCACAGAAGAACAAGAGGGATGGGAGGGGGGGGGGGGGGGGCACTGGGGAATGGAGCCACTCTCCATTCATCCATTCATCCATTCATCGGCTGAATGACTGATTGAATGACATTAACTCTTTTACCGCCATTTATTTGATGTTATGGATCTAAGGATGTCTTTTAACACTTGGGTGACTGAAAAAAAAACACTTCTTTTTTCTTTTTTTTTTAACTAATCAATAAAAACAAGTCATTTTGCAGGTGAACTACTCCTTTAAGTAACCAAGTAGCCTACATTTACTCTAGTACTGTACTTTTGAGGTATTTGTACTGCACTGGAGTCTGTCTGACTTCCAATACTTCTACCTCTACGCCGCTACATCTCAGATCCACATATTGTACGTTTACTCCACTACAATTATTTGAAAACTTTGGTTGCTACTAGTCACTTTGTAGATTTCGATTATTATTACAAAAGATACATTAAACACGTCAACCCTATGTACATTTTGGCCATTTGAAAATAGCAGATCTGCAAGCGCACATTGTTAACTTGTAGATCTGCTATTGTGCGTGGTGGTCTTAAACATGAAAAAGTTTGAGAACCACTGAAGTAGATCACTGTGTGCCAGAGATGGGGACTCGAGTTAAAGACTCGTCACTCGAGTCGAATCGAGTGACACTTTTGGCGACTCGTCACTCGACTCGGACTCGCCCCTCAAAGACTCGAGACTCCACTCGACTCGTGATCATAAGACTCGTGAAGTTCACGAGTCTTAAAATATTTTAAGCACTATAATGCATGACAAGCCCGACAAATATTGTCCTTTCCTTCTCCTTTCTTCTTTCTTTATTCTCTGGTGCGCGGCTGAGCGCCGCTGTACGGCTGAGCGCTGCGCAAGGACACAGGGGCGACCGGGTTGTTTTTCCCAACGTACTTAAGCGCAACGGTGGGGGCCCAGGAGCGCTTCGCTGTGTTCACTTGGACCGCGCAGAGCGGCCCGTTGGGAAAAACGCAGTCTGTCTCGCAAAGCGTGGCAGACACAGCCGTCTGCATGGACCTTTCATCGTAAGATTTAAATATTAAAACGGCGAAATAAAACACACATGTTTAGCTCATCATCAGCTATTTTACTTCAGCTAACTTGGCATTTGTTTAATAATTTGATAAAATGATAGGATTATCTGTGAGAACCTGCTTATCTAATGTCGGGTTTCTCTCCGAGCGCATCCTCCTCTCGTCTTGTTCCACCAGCTGCAGGCAGCTATAGTCTAATAGCTGAGCTCATTAACCCCTCGTACTTATTGTTTAAAGCATTAACGTGAGGTTACGCCCCATGCCCTGTAAGCCCTACTGTTACACTGCTAGAGGATTATTAAATTGTTTTTGTATCTGTTGCGCTCGCGCGTATATAGTGCGTCTTTTCAAAAGAGAAGATCTATATCTAGACGCGCCATGACACGGTGGATTAATAGCTTGCAACTCTGATTTTTTGGGAGCCTAAACAATATAAGCCATCTAGTTGATTTTGTTAGGCTGAACAATAAACCTATAGGCTATTACTGTAGTTCATATAGGTTGTTGTCACTAAATTGCTATTGAATATTATGCTGTATTGCTGTATCAATGATACAGCAATGATACTCTTTTACTGTAATATTAATACAGTAAAAGAGTGATTATGAATGAAACAATCATGCAGTTGCCAGTACATAATTTAATTAATATACGCCGGTAACTAACGTCAGTGATGTAAAATGTATTCCCACTAAGAGTACACGTCGCTATGGTAACCCGTATCGATACGTTTTACGTAACTGCCATAAAGTGTTATGTTGCATACTGTCCAGCTGGCGGCTGCTTCAAATAGAGAAATTGTGATTGCTTCGCAATTCGTATTAAAAACAACATTTGAATACTGTATAGCTCAAACTCTCTTAGGAAAAGGTTAGTACAGAAAGCTACAAAGGTCTACTAAAAGGATTTAAACACAAGAAAGCACAATGGCTTGTTTACATTGTCATTGAGGTCCTTTCGTACTGCATTCAAAAAAGTGTCAAGCAACTGAAGCAAGTGTGGCTGGCTTTGGGATTAAACAAAGAAAGTCGTCGGATGATGATCGGGATTCGGGACGGGGACCCTGCTACTATTGGACATAACTGCGTTGCTTCCAAGGAACTTTCACCGAGGATGGAGGCAGGAGGTCTACTTCAGAGATGTTTCCTGGGGGAAATGGATCCATTATTATTAATCGTGGAACTTTTAACTGCCTCCGTAGCGTGACTGTAAGTACATACATTCATGTGTCTTTCCTAATTTAGCCAGGCCATGGCTGCTGCTTTAGCTGTATCTGTGAGTACCGGGTGATCATGATGCGCCATGTAACTTTTTTAGCTGGAGGCTAGATCATTATAAAAAATAATTAAAAAAGATATATATGTATATAAAGACTTGAGACTCGACTCGACTCGTCCCCCAAAGTCTTTGGGGGACTCGTAACTCGACTCGGACTCCTCCCCCAAAGACTCTTGACTCGACTCGACTCGTGATCACGAGACTCGTGGGCATCTCTGCTGTGTGCGTGCGTGCGTGCGTGTGTGTGTGTTTTTTGTGCGTGCGTGCATGTGTGTGTGTGCTTGCTTCCAGGTGTATGAATTTGTGTAACCTTGCAAGTTTACAGCAAAGTCATGCTAAAAAGAAATGTGCATACTCAGCAAAACCCAGCCGGAGGAGTTAAATATGTTTTAGTTTTTAATGTTCTTTTTTTCCTTCATAAATGCAATATTTATTTATTTATTTATTCCATGTAATGGAGCTACTACTATAAGCAGGTGACCAGTCAAAATGGTGGACAGTGGCAGTATACAGGGATGTGCAGAGAATGTTAGAGAGGCAGGGGCTGAAATTTCTAAAAGGGCCTTTGGGTGAAAATGTAGAAAATAGCCAACCTCCGAGCTTGGAGGTTTGCTATTTTCGGTGCATAATCAAGTGAATACTAGAGATGTGGTGTAACGGCATGGATTTCTACACTGACAGGGCAATTAGCCGATCGCTATGCCCCTCCTAAAGCCGTCCTCGTCCAATGCCAAGTTAGCAACAGGTTACTAACGCAGCAGACTTGGCAAGCTGCCATGGCGGCGCGCATCGGTGTACCGCTAGTCTGGCTGCTAGATAGAGATGGGATTTATGGTTCTTTGAAGTGAACCGGATCTCTGAGATCCGTTCCTTTCAAAGAGCCGTTCAAAAGACTGGCTCATTTTAGTTACTGGTTACTTTGTAGATTTTGATTATGATTGTAAATCACTTCCACCCAAATAGGCCTGTACATTTTGGCCATTGGATACATTTCTGGCATTTGAAAATAGGTGATCTACAAGCTCACAATGTGTCATGTTGCGATGCATTGTGAGCTTGTAGATCAGCTATTTGCAAATGATTTTTCTACATTTTACTCATTAGAAAACCTGTGAAACAGGACATTCTGCATAATGAGTACGTTCTAATATTGGTACTTTAAGTAGCCTACATTTTGATACCAATACTATTTTACTTTTACTCTAGTAGCCTACATTAATAACATTCCAAACTTGATTGCAGTATTGATATGTTTACCTAAGTAAAGAAATGTAGTACTTTTCCCACCACTGTTCATAGAAAGGAACGGCTCCCTACTGTGAACCGAATCATATCGTTAATTTCAAAGAGCCGTTCAAAAGACTCGATTCGTTCGCGAACGTCCCACCCACTCGCTTCCGTGTCACAAACACTGAAACAAAAACAGAACGGATTGCACTGACCTACACAAACCAACCCACGGGAATAATTTAGGAGCACTTCATGAGAAAATATAACTGGTAACACTTGTGTACTGTATGTTAATCTGACTTTAGTATAGGCTATTGTTTTCTTCCTGGACGTTTGTGGCAGGTTAGTCTGCAGCTGGGTGCTATTGCTGCACGCCGCCATGGCAGCTTGCCAAGGCACCCGCCTTAGTAACCTGTCGCTAAACGTGGCATTGGGCAAGCACGGCTTTAGGAGGGGCATAGCGATCGGCTAATTCTTTTAACATAAGATGCTGCATTCAAGTTCAGGAGAGTTTGGACAAGGCAATTCTCTTGAATGCTGCCTTCAGGTATGGCATGGAAAGAGGGCATTTTTTTTCAGATTCAGATTTGTTTTTCTTTCTTGTAAAAGTATCAATACCACAATGTAGAAACAATATTTTAAAGGGTAAAGGCTGGTATTATATGTACACTATATTTAAAATAAATACATATGTTAGTTTCTCGTATGCTAGACTGGAAGATAAATTCCTCAACCAAAAGATTTCATGCATAATGGAAACATTGAAGAAGCGGTGGAGTAATAGTTCAAAACAGCAGTTGTAGGGTAGGGAAGTTGGAACTGTAGTAGAGATATTGTACATTGTATTTCATCTATTTACATTGTATTTCATTTATTTAATTTGTATTTGCCTTTTTATTTTAGTTGGTATTTATTTCTATTGTTTTTATTGTATGTTTCTGTAATTTGTTATTCCTTTAAATAATGTTGATTTTGTACTGCCATGAGTGTGTTTGGGATGGGGGGGGAAAAAAAAGACATCTATATTTGTACAATTTATTTCTCAACAATGTGAAAATCAATAAAGACATGTTTAAAAAAAAAAAAAAATAAAAAAATAAATACATAAAATAAAATAAAGATCTTATATGGTTTTTTTTTGTAACCGCACAAAAGCACTGTTATACAAAAATATACCAAAAGTAAAAGTAGTCCTTTCAACATGTTTTAACGGAGAAAAAAAAGGCAGATATGCAAGGCAAGCAGACGGTCACAACGCGACGTGCTGCGACCTTGTAGATCGGCTATTTTCAAATAGCCAAGGTATAAAATAGGGCTAAAGTGTTTTTTGTATGTATTATTGCGACCGTCATGTCGCATTTACTATCAAAACCTCCACCGGCTGTCCGTCCGTCAGTCAGTCAGTCCGTCAGTCAGTCAGTCCGTCAGTCACACGTCACACTTTTGCCCTGCTCATATCTCTGCAACCGTTGCCCCAATCCATGCCAAATTTTGCACACGCACTCCTTGCCTGCCAAACCACCACCTGTGGTGGTTTGGCCAATGTTCACATGACCCTCTTCTAGCGCCACCATGAGGCCGATTCTTGCAAAACACATTTTTGGACACTGCTCCTACAATTTTTTGCCCTAAAATCACGCAAATCGGTACACAGTATGTCTACACTCATCTCATCAACATGGATCTGTCCCATTTAGCGCCACCTTCAGGCCGATTTTTTAAACACATTTTTGGACACTACTCCTACAGATTTTTCCCTAAAATCATGCAAATCGCTACACAGTATGTCTACACACATGTCATCAACATGTATCTGTCCCATATAGCGCCACCATCAGGCCGCTTTTTTCGAACACATGTTTGGACACTGCTCCTACAGATTTTGCCCTAAAATCATGCAAATTGGTACACAGTATGTCTACACTCATGTCATCAACATGGATCTGTCCCATATAGCGCCACCATCAGGCCGCTTTTTTCAAACACATTTTTGGACACTGCTCCTACAGATTTTGCCCTAAAATCACGCAAATCGATACACAGTATGTCTACACTAATCTCATCAACATGGATCTGTCCCAAATAGCGCCACCATCAGGCCGATTTTTTCAAACACATTTTTGGACACTGCTCCTACACATTTTGGCCTAAAATCAAGCTTATCTCCCGATTAGGGAGTCTTACTGGTAATAGTATAATGTATATCTGCAAAGTAACTAGTAACTATATCAAATAAATGTAGTGGAGTAAAAGTACAATATTTGGATCCCAGATGTAGTGGAGTAGAAGCAAAAGTATTGGAAATTGGAAATACTCAAGTAAAGTATAATCAAACCTCAAAACTGTACTCAAGTGCAGTACTTAAGTAAAGGTACTTAAATGTTTTACACCAACACCACTGCCTATACCAAAGACAATTCAGTACTCGAGTTAATGTAATAAGCTTACTTTCCTCCCCTGAGAATTTCTTTGATTTTTGATTATTTCCACTCGACATGAGACAGAACACTTCATCGGTGATGTTACAATTGCAGTTAGCTCGTCTTCTTTTATCTTCCTGCATGATTTCTTTTATAATGCTGAGATTACACTTGTTTTTGTTGTTGTATCTCTTCAGTGCTGTTTTGTTTTGTGCGTCTCTGCCTGTCAGTCAAACCGAACAGTGTTCGCTAGACGCTATAAAAAGCTGATATCGTGGCTGTCGGGATGAGACCTGGTATCTTTTCTCCATTATTTTTATTGTTATTATTATTCTTTTTATTTTTTAAATCAAATGAACGCCTAGTTCATCATCACACCAGCTGTGTCGCAAGAAAGCAGTGAAAATAGGAGCAGAGTGTCTACGTAGATCGGATTTATATTTTCACTATTTTAACACTTGTGTGACTGAAAAAAAATCACTTCCACTCTGACTGCATTTATCAGTCAAATTGGCAGGTACATTCTCTCCCTTTTTGCCCAGGAGAGCAACAACACCTCCCCTGCTGCCATCGGGGGTTCTATTGTCTGTTGTTCTATTGACAATAGAACCCCCGCTGGCAGCAGAGGAGGAGGTGTTGCTCTCCTGGGCACAAAATTGATAAGATTTACCTGTCAATTTGACTGATAAATGCAGTCAGAGTGGTATAATCGTATATTATTTCATACTTAGGAAACGTTTCAGAAGGAGAAAAAAAACGAGAAAATATGTCTTGAGTATTTAGGAAGAGTCATGGAAGGGGAAATTTCTGAGACCTTCACAGGGAGAGTTATTGCACTTTGCGATCTCAAAATCGGCCAAAATGACCGGTTAGTCACCCGTGTATTAAGACGTCGAGAGACGTCTTACTTACCCTACCGAGCGCGTCGAGTGTTGCGTCTACGGCAACGCAGGGAACGCTCCCGTTTTAATCAATGAAGGGTGCTCCACTGCCGACGTTGTGCTGCTGTGTGCTGCGTACGTCCAAACTAAAAAAAATCGCCCCGGTTCAATGTTTTGACGCCGTCCACAACAGTGGAAGAATGTATAAAATATGATTAAAAGTAATTGCACTGTATATTTAAATGTATATACGTGCTTTTCTGCTGTTGACTATCCATTCACATCATTCACAAGGGTGACTAGATGTCCCAAAAATCCTAGCATATTTTTTTTTATGTAATTACAGGGGACTTCTTTGATAAAAATGATGTATAAACACAACATGCTATAATCATGACAAAACAAAGTGGTCAGTTGTGCATTGTTGCTCTCTGCTGTTTGTGTGACAACATGAACATTCAGGTCGGTCACAAATAGTTTTATTCCTGTTTGGAAGTGATTTTCATGTTGTGTTACAAACTTTAGAAGGCAATGGCAGCCAATCAGGAGGCAATATGGGAAATGGGACAGATCCATGTTGATGACATGACTGTGTACCGCTTTGTGTGATTTTAGGCCAAAATCTGGAGGAGCAGAGTCCAAATATGTGTTTTGCAAAAATGGGCCTGATGGTGGCGCTAGAAGAGGGCCATGTGAGAAATGAAGGGGTGGAGGTTGTGATTTGCCATCTAAATTTGTTGTGCAAAGGTTGGCATTGATAGGGCCAACGGTGGCAGAGATGTGAATAGGGCAAAAGTGTGACGTGACGTGACGTGACGTGACGTGACGTCCTGACAGCCGGTGGAGCTTTTCATAGCGACGCAATGTGACATAGCTCTGTTTAACACCAGTAAGACTCCCTAATCGGGATATAAGCGACCGTCAGGTCACATGTATACACAAAGAGGCCTGTAAGTGCCATTGGAGTTATAGCCTTTTTAGCAGCCTGCAGTGGTGGGGGTCGCTAGGTGGCGCTCTGGGTGGTTACCGGCCCCAGCTCTCTCGGTCGCTCCTAGCCCGAGTTACGGCATTTTATGTGTGCTGCAGTGTCGGGGGTCCTCCACTAGGGGCGCGACCATTTTTGCATCGGTTCTGTAGCACCAGGAGTCGGTGGTCCCCGGGAATTCCCCCGTGAGCAGCCCCGTTGGGGTGGTCATTTGGTCATTTTTGCACTTTTTGGCGGCGGGGCTCCCTGGATGTGATCCCCGAGCGTGTGCCACTCTGCAGTCCCAGGCCGAGGCCCCAAAGTCGGATAAGAGCGAAGCGGTGGCCCGCCTGGTTCTCCAAAGCCAGATCCCCAGGTCCACAGTCATATCGCCAGGGGTACCTGGAGGTGGTCCCCTAGCGTGGGGGTGGAGGTTGTGGTTTGGCAGGCAAGGAGTGTGTGGCAAAGTTTGGCATGGATAGGGGCAACGTGGCGGAGATATGAGCACTAGCAGGGCAAAAGTGTGATGTGACGTGACAGACTGACAGCCGGTGGAGGTTTTGATAGAACAATGCTGTACCCCCTCCAAATAAATACGTTCCCCAACTGTTTTTTTTTAATTTTATTATATTTTTTGACACTTGCTTTTGCAAAGAAATCTTATGTTTTCTCACGTTAAAGAAGCTGAATTGAATTGAATGTGAACCAAACTGCACATGCAGGCGAGTATGCTAATCCCTCCTGGGAGGCAGAGACTGGAGTGCGATACCTGCCAGCATAATAATAGTGCAGCTAATGAATTTATAGTTCAAAGACTTTCAGCAAAAGTCAGAGAGTGACTTGACCTGCACTGTCTCAAACGCTTTTCCAGTCCACTGCCCTGCCCCCTCCCAGACCCCGTTTGGTGCATTGCTGCACTCTCCTACCCATTAAGGTGCCGGCTACACAGAGCTGGATATTTCTGAAGCTAGACATGTTTTTGTGCTGTTGGGGCTTGCAGCCACACAAAGCTGGATATTTTGAATGTGAAACTGGATATTTTTTAAACCGGATAAATAAGTGAAGACATTGAACAATATCCGATTCACTGGATCCGTGTAGACATGGAACCCGGATATCTCTGAAGACTTTACTGTGTGTTTGCTTGTCCCCCTAGTGGAGGTCTGGGGAATCAGATTATTTTAGACCTAGATATCTTTGTCGTGTGGACCTGGATATCTGAAAAAACGGGATGTATGAAATATCCAGCTCCGTCTGGCCTTAAGGTGGTTGTACACTGCTGCGTTTTTCGTTGCGAAATGCGTTTTTCAGGGCAAGGAGAGAGAGAGAGATAGAGAGAGCAAGGGACCGAGTGGTGCGCGAAACGGGCGGCAGTGTGCAAACGTGATTGACATAACGTGAGGTTGATTTTTTTATTTGCGTGCTCCGAAATTCACTCCGATATTCGGCCCGAAAAACGCAGCAGTGTGCAACCAGCTTAAGGCCAGGGATTATTGAATGCTTTAACTATTGAAAAATGGCAGATATACAAGCTCACAGCGCGGCACCGAGTGCCGCGCTGCAAGCTTGTAGATCTGCTATTTTTTTTAAAAAGTCATGAAAATGTGTGAAAATCTTTGAATATATGTGTTTTTAAAGCGAACGTTTGTAACTCAAATTTTGCTTCTGGGGGGTCCCTGGAACTAAATATTATGAGATGGGGGTCCGTGGCCAAATACATATCATTTTGGGGGTCCTTCACATGAAAAAGTGTGAGTACCACAGACATAGAAACATAGTTTTTTCCAAAAAAAAAAAACAGAAGGATTTGAAATATTCAAAGATTTGCACAAAATGTTCAATTTTTTTTCCAAAAATAGCAGATCTACAAGCTCGCAGTGCGGCACTCGGTGCCGCAGTGAATCCTTGTACCCGGGACCCAGAATTTGGTGGGACACCCCTGCATCGTTGTCAGGCACAACACCGACATAAAAGCAGTGGTGTAAAGCAGCGGTTTTTCAACCTTTTTTTCACATCAAAGCCCATTATGTATTTGGCATTTGAGCCACGGAGCAAACATTTGATGACATCTGGCCTCTCAGACCCCAAATGTTGAATATTTCTTTGTCCACAATTCCATGTTTTACCAACGTGGGATAGGAGAGATGACAGGCACACCACGTCGATCAAAATAACAATCTGCATTCTGTGATTGTGTACTGTAAAAGACTTCTTGTAAATCTAGCGCGTGGAAGGAACACGCTATTCCAACCAGTTCCTTTGCACTCCATCATGTGAGGGTACCTACCCTAAGGGACACGGGGAGAACATGCAAACTCCACACAGAAAGGCCCTTTCCCCCAAACCCACTTAGGGTGTGGGCACTGATGACGCGGAGGAGGGAACAGCCCCCCCCCCCCCCCCCCCCCAGCGCCCATAGCGTCCCCGGTGGGAATCAAACCCGGACCTTCCAGCTGTGCCACTGTGCCTCCCAGTCTCTCTCTTCTTCTATTATGTGGCTGTTTGTATTCGTCTTTCATTTATTTTCATTATTTTTTTTTTATTATGTTTTTGCTGTATAATGACATCATATTTCTTTTCACTGTGGATGCTCTAGGTCAAAAGGACAGAGGCTTTCTGGCCTTTTTTTTTTCTTTTCTTTTGAAGCGCAGTGGATTCTCTGCCTGACTTGTAGTTCAAATCCAAAAGTCCAGCTGCGCGCGGAGACCTTTCGCTGTGTGTTGTTCTGTTCTTCTTCCCCCGTTGAAGCTTGGGTTCATGTTCATGTCACTGAAGAGAGAAGAGAGCGCACATAGAGAGACGTGTGTTCGGTGGATCACAGGCTATACGTTGGGCCCGTGGCGCTACATGCTACACACACGCGAATAAGGGCTGTGTTGTGCGTTTGATGCAACGAGATGGCCAACGCATGTCGGGAGAAGATCAGACAAAATGCTCTGCTGTTTAATATCTGCAGGGCTGCTGCTAGACCTTCTCAAACAGCATCCATGATCAGCTCACCTCCTGTCTCTGTCGGGTGGAAACCTCTTAGGTTCGCAAAACACGGATAACCTTTTAGGATTGAAACTCAAAAATGAGAAAGATCTGATCAACGCGTCCGAACGAGAGCTGTTAGCAGGGCCGGAGTGGGACCCAAAATCTGAGAGGGAATCATATACACCCACGCAGGCCACATTTGCTCACCAGGCCACATTTGCTTGAGGGCGTGACGGTGTGCGCGAGCTATATTCCATATAGACTGACAGTCACACGACGGCACTCTTAAACTGAGTCCCACAAGGGAGATAAAAATCTACCCAAATGATAAATCTTACGTGACCAAAGACATTAAAGGATTGATAAATGAAAGGAAAACAGCCTTCACAAACAAAGATTTTGTGGCATTGAAATTAGCTGATAAAAAAATTAAAATCAAAATGAGGCAAGCAAAACAGGCTGGCTGGCTGGCTGGCAGAGTAGGCCTAGCCTAGCAGCATCTAGCCTATTAACCATCATGTAACAATTGTCATTAAACACTCTCAAAAGTGTTGGGTAGTTTTCAACCCAAATTGGGTAGTTTCCCAACCCAACGCTGGTTACATATTGGACAGAACACATGCTGGGTTAATTTAACCCAACAAGTTGGGCTAGTTCATTTAACCCAACACATTGGGTTGTTTAGTTTCTTTTACCCAACAAATTGGGTAGTTCATTTAACCCAAATAAGGGTCCACATAGACCACCTTGTTGGGTTATTTTAACCCAATTTGGGTTGTTAATGTATAATCATTATTTTTCAATTATATTTATTATTATTATATAGTTATTTATTATTAGTTACTCAAATATTTTTCATTAACATATTATCTTATTTATTAGTAGTATATGGTTCATCATATTTATTATTAGTATAGGATTCAGTCAAATATTCACAAAAATGTAAAAATATAAAACATTTATTTAATTCATCATTTTAAAACATGACATCCCAAAACATTCAAATCTTATTTTTAAAGCAGCAAAGCAACCATTTAATCAAGAGCACTACACTGTACCACTGTAGTCTAATACAGTAGTTGCACCTCACTTCTCTCTCTCTGCACTTAATTGGTTAACACACACTGGAACTGTTGAAGCTGTGCTTCAACAGTTGATTAGGATGTAACTATCTAGAGAGCAAAGCAGGAAAACAAACATTAAAACTATATACTGCTGCAATATCGATACCGCGGTATTGACACTAAGCCTGTGCGATATTAGGAAAAAGTTCAATAGTGTTCAAGAGTAAACACTGAGAACAGCGTTCAAGTACAAATTCCCCAAACACCAACCTTCCATAGGTGCACTCATGCGAGGGCTCACAGCTTAGCAGCATACATCAAGAACTTGCCCTGCCTTTTAGCCCCATGGTGCTCAACTCCATGGTGTGTATGTTCGGGCGTAAAACAGCTACATTTTGAAATGGAGAACAATCTTCAAATCTACATTTTTAAAACACATTCACGACTGAGGCCAATTACAAAAACGTCTTCAAATCCTAAAATATATAAAAGACCTACAGCAGTACCCACCCTGAGGGGTATAAGCATGAAAACGACTGAGGCCAATTACAAAAACATCTTCAAATCCTAAAAGATATAAAAGACATACAGTAAGTACTGTAGTACCCAAACTGAGGGGTATAAGCATGAAAACGAGTTCAACATCACAATATAACAGGAAAAAGGGATAACAAAAATTAAAAAAAATATACTCGCTGTGGGGTAAACGAGCTACAGATAGGACACTGGACTGGTCAATCTCACTGCACGCAAGTATTGTGAGTTTTGAGAAAGTTCACTGAAGGCGTAACTGTTCCGTCAAAATCAAAGACTACCCGCTGGAAAAATTCCCAGGTCGGCTTGCACTGGTGCGGATATTTTGTGTCGAAGACATAGTATGCCTTGAAGCAGGTATCCACTGCTGCCAGAGCTGTCTCACTCTGAATGTCCTTGCCCAGGATGACAGCAAAAGCCTGAGAGACGACTATCCCATCACCCAAGAGTAGCACGAACGGGTGTGCCTTGGACCTGGCTTGCTCCAAATATTCAACCATGTTTGTCCCCACCTATAATGAAAAAGAAAATAAGGAAAGAAAAAAGACATACTGTAAGTATTTCTGCTAGTGCAGAGGTTTGTACACTCCCAGAGTTAAAACATGGATTTTACTATTAAATTGTGGGTCCCACAGATAAAAATGCCATTAAATGGCAGTCCATATCCTTAAGTAGAACAAGGAGGCTAAAAGGTTTGGCGAGACACATACATGTAGCACATATGTACCATGTAGGCTGGGTGCTGGAGCTATGCAACATACTGAAGTGTATATGTAAGACGAGTCAGGCTGAGTAAGCAATCATAGAGCCCAAATGGGTGCTCCTGTCTATTGGCAAGACAAGTGAAAACCAAGGGACCAACAATAATGCACCAAGACCTACTGCCTATTCCAAAATAGATGATAGATAATGAGACAGCCATTACAGCTAGGGCTGTCACAATTAGGAATTTCTGGAGACAAAATAAGACTTTTATTTTCCTTCACTACATTCTGCTATCAAATAAGCTTCGGGGGTTTTCAAACTTTGAAATTTGGAGTCTTCCCGAACTCTGTCACACACAGATTTTATGCAAAAAAATTATTTGAGATAATCACGATTATGTATTATTAATACATGTCAAATAGGCGGTGACTCATCTTTTGTGGGTGTATGTTTTCAAAAGGGGGTCCATGGACCAATAAGTGTCAATTTGCGGGTCCTTGACATGAAAAGGTTTGAGAACCACTGTTGTAGTAGTGGAGTGTTGAAGACTTAAAAATACTCCAGTGGAGTCATCTCACTATGAATTTATATGTAATCTCTAAGATAAATTACTTACAGGCTTAATGTCGATGAACGACTTCAGGGACTCGTGCACTGTTGTACGGATGGTTCTTCTGCCCTCTTTATGGATGGGAGGAGGAAGCAGGTAGGGCAGCAGCGTCAGAGCAAATTCTCCTCTGGCCGTGGAACCTGCAGGAGCACAGTTACAGTATGTTTAATGCCATACAGTATATATGCTATTTTCAGATCGATAACGAAGGAACTCTCTTCATGTCCCCATCTGTCGCTGTGAACCACATCGCCCTGTGCCACTCCAATCTTGTATTGGCTTAATTGTTCTCCAAGAAAATACAATATGATCAGAACTCAAACACCCAGGTTACTCAGTCACTCCCACTCCAGAGAATACATGACACCAATCAACTCAACTGGCTACCAGAACACCAACACATAACATACACCACTGAGAACCACTGCTCTAGGGGACTTGAGATTTGACATACCATTCCTGGAGCCTGGGGAACTCTTCCAGGACTTTGGGAATTGTTGTCTCGACGATCCATCCTGCCCTGTACTGGCACGTCTCCCGCATATAAGCCTCCACCTGGGCGAGGGGCTGTGTGTTGTTTTTCAGCCATTCAGCCAACTGCACAGCTCTATCTCTGGTGATGGTGCTTTCTGTAAGACACAAAAGATTACACTGTTAAGATTTTTGACACATGGGGGGTGGCGGCAGTGGCTCAGGGGTAGAGTGGCAGGCAAATTGGCAGAATGGGAACCATGAGGTTGTCCGTTCAATCCCGGGATCTCCCAGAGTTACTGTCGAAGTGTCCTTGAGCAAGACACTGAACCCCTAATTGCTCCCGGTGGGCAGGTTGGTGCCTTGCATGGTTTCCTCTGTCTGTGTGTGTATGAATGGGTGAATGTGATGCACTATCTCTGTGAAGTGCCTTGGATAAAGCCACTATAAAAATGCACTATTTACCATTTTACATCAGACAATGCGACCCCATTAGAGGCCACGTAACAAATGTGATGGCATAGAGCAGTGGGTAACTTTGACGATGGATTAATTATAGCAGGTAATGTTTTGTAATAAAGGCTGAAATCCCCAATATAGTATTCCAATATTAAAATGCAGGCCACATTAAATGAAGTTAGGGGCTCCTTGTGGCCTCCGATTGCCCAAGCATGCCATAGATAACACTTTGTTTCTCATAATCCGACAGCTTTGCAACAATATACCAGGCAACACCTGGGACATTGCATTACCTGGCATGACTAGTCTGTTGTGCACAGGCTCCTGCTCCCTCTGTGGCCCACGCCCAGATGAGCGCCTCAACATCTTCCGGACGTTCCTGAGTCTTTCTTCCAGGAACCCTGTTGCTGGTCTGCCGACTTGCCCCTTGGAAAACCATCTGTCCTGAGAAAACATTAAAATAATCCCCACATCAGCCCTCGAGCAGACTTTACAATTTAGGTATGTAGCAGACACACTTAATCCAGAGCGCCTTACAATAAGCATACAAGTAACAAACAAGAAATGCATAGGCCATTAGGTAATCCTAGAGACTAACATCACTACCTGAAATGCTAAGACACATCTAAGACTCATCACTTACCTAACATACTAACTAAAATGCATAACTACCAAACATGCCGTCTAAAAGGTCACACTACCTAGCTGCACACCACCTAGGTCACACTACCTAGTCCTAGGTCAAACTACCTGGCTCAAGGCTGGCTGAGACGTGTGCCTTTGTTGCCGTTTGGTCGGTATAAAACAAGCGCTCTAATTTAATGTTGACTGAGGCGGCAAAAAGGAGTCAAGGGAAAATGTTGCCATTGTTACCAAAATTACTGCAAAATATCGCTGCCATAACATGTGTCACAATGTGTCACAATGCTATACCCCGTCTAACTGTATACTGTGTACTTTCAATCCTTTTACTGCATCATGGCACCTGATTTGACAATTAAATGTACTTTTACAAAATTCTAAAAACAGCAGATCTACCAGTTCAAAACGTTAAGAGAAGTGAATCACTTAATGTTAAGTAGGCCTACTGAAGCACTGGGAGCAAAGTACAATGGAGCCTCATTTATTTCCTAGGCAAGGGCATATACCAGGCACATTTTATGATTTGTCAAAATAGCAGATCTGCAAGCTCATAGCAGGGCACTCTGTGCTCAAAACAGCTTGTGGTACAGAAAGACAAAGGTCTTGTTTCCACTGTGGTCCTATGTACTATTTTTTATCAACAGAATAGATAGATTTACACTATAAAAACTATTAGCAACAAATACAAAGTGTTTATATTTATGCTACCGAATGACTGACATCAAGTTATTATGTTGTTAGCTTAGAAATGTGACAATCTCCAAGTTTCCACGGAGTGAGGGATACAAAACAAACAGTCTAGACCCGGGGTTCTCAATCTTTTTAATTCCAAGCTCTCCACTTGATTCTGACAGTGTGAAAATTGAACCAAATGCACCCGCTAGGGTCCATTTGGTTACATTTGTACACTGTCAGAGTTACAAACTTGTAAGGGTCAATTTAGACCCCTCTACAGGAACCCACAGAGCCCCTGGAATCCACTTTGAGAACCCCTGGTCTAGAGTCTAGACGCTACCAAAACAACACATTATATCCATAAACTGAAGGCATGTTTGATTAATTTGCTTACCTCTGAATCGTTCGATAAGCCCAGGGAGCTGCCACTCGGTCAGCTTTGATGCTACAAAATCGTCCATTCTCAACCAAGCTGAAACATAAACAAAGACAGGTCTTTCAGGCGTCTTTTAACTGTATTGGGCCCAACGTTAACTTTCAAATGTGCCCCTTGGTAGTTGGTTGGCGACTTACAATGTCGTCAAATTCAACACACAACTAAACTTCCCAGAAACTCAAAGTTGCTACTGTATACAGCGACCGTAGCGTGCTACTTTGGGCTAGCAGCTGGCATGCTAGGCTAGCAGTCTCCACTCTCCAATACAATGGACCAATGGACTGGCGTTAGCAACCGTAGCTAGCTGCCGTGGAAAAACGCGGTTTGGACAATGAAACGAACGCTCCTTACCCTGAGCTGGTTTAACCAGCTTAGGTTAAGGAGCGTTCGTTTCAGTATAGCTAAAGCTACAGTGCAAGCAGCTATCTACTTAGGCTAGCTTTGCAGCCACATATACAGTAGCATGATAGGCTCCGTCCACTTTGCATTGTTTTGCTTTTTACATTACTCTCTCTGATTCCCGGGCATAACCCAGCACACAACAGTTATTCACGAGCTGACAACAGTATTAAGTTTATAAAATATCAATTCAACTATATGACAACAAAGCCATCGTGAATGTGTAACAAACCTTGTTTGTGGGGGAAAAAAGAGGAAATAAGTCCGTCCAACGTTCTCTGCCGGCTGTCGTAGGCTGGAGCGGAGTGAGTGTGTTGTCCGTGCTGCTGCTCCACGCGCGAGAGAAATATAATAATCCTTTATTTCACATTTTTCACGAGTGTCTGAAGACTCTGCTCCCTCAAAAATAACTCCTCATCGGAAAACCCGGGCTGCACAATGCGCATGTGCAAAGTTCAAGTTTTACCATATTTGTTGGGTTGTCCAATTTTACCCAGGAATATTCCATAGAAAATTAAACCCAATACTGAATAACCCCAGACCCAACAAGACAACCTTGAGAGTTGGGTTATGAAATAGCCCATTTAAAGTAAATATAACCCAATAAAATTGCCCAACTAGCATAACCAAGGATTTGGGTAGGCAGAACTACCCAGGCCTTTTGAGAGTGAAGTAGCAGCAGCACATGACATGATATATTTTATCTAGGCCTATTAACTAGCTGTTATGATTGTTTGGACTGAGTGGTAGGGCCGGAGTGGGACCCAAAATCTGAGAGGGAATCATATACACCCACCCAGGCCACATTTGCTCACCAGGCCAGGGGGATTCGTCCCCCCGTTCCCTACTGTCAATCCGGGCCTGGCTGTTAGATCTGCTATTTTGTGATGCTTTTGTGCGACGTCGTAGTTTATGACAGCTCAGTAAAAAATACTACCAAGTGATGAGAGGCTTCTGCCTGAGTGCAACGAGACGCTTCTCTCTCTCTCTCATCTCTCTCTCTCTCTCTCTCTCTCTCTCTCTCTCTCTCTCAGTCTCTCTCTCTCTCTCTCTCTCTCTCTCTCTCTCTATGGCACAGTCTATAGGGACAGCTGTGTCTCTTTATAGTCTTAGTTATTTAAGGGGCAACTTTAGTTTTTTACAACAAGGGTTCATATTTTAGATTGTAATTAGAGAAAAGAAAAGATAATTGTTAAAATGTTTTCATTTACTGCATTTTATCGTTTTATCCATTTTAGTATTTTGATTTCAGTGGGTGGGGGCATGTGTACAAAATAAGCCGTCAATTTCTTTGTTACTATTTACACCAGCCCCCATCTGCCGATGAAAGATTGCGGTGCATCTTGGAAATGGGCTTATTGTGTCATGCATGCAAATCAAAATCGTTAACAAAATCACAAAAACAGTAGAAATAAGTAAATGAAAACATTTTAACACTCATCTTTTCTTTTCTCTAATGACTATCTACAACAGTGTTTCTCAACCTTTTTTCTGCATGGGCACACTTTTTACGTCCCAAGAATCCATGGGCACACCAACATAATGATCGTCATTACCTGACTTACCATCTGAGATCTCTCGGTGGGAGTTGATAACGCTCGTAAAGCCCCGGGCCGGACCAATCAGCGGCAGCTACGGGCGGGCTCTGAGCGGCTCTGAGCCAATAGAGTCTGATTGCAGACCACGTGGATGCAGACAGGCCAATATGAGTGGTTGGAGTTGGCACTCCCAGACTGTGACAGAGAGACGGCCACATCCAATCACCTGCTGAAGAATTTCAAAAAATGGCCCGCCCCTTACATCGAGTCTGCCCGAGAGGTCCCAGATGTAAGGCAGAGCGTTACGCACTGCTGCAACTATCTGGCGCAGTCAGGTTAATATCGTCACTGTCGGGAAGAAACCTTGTATCTCCAAGTTTCAAATGTGTACATTTCTTCGCAAAGTAAAGCCCTGCTTCATCATACAAGGCTGTCGCACAACAGTAGTTAAAACAGCAGATCTACAATTAGGTGTTGTGTGCTTGTGTGCTCCTGAATAAGTAGCCTTATGAGGCGGAACCACTTTGCCAGGAGGACAGCCGTGGTGGAGTGCTCGGCTCTGGTTTTTAATACCAGTAAGACCCCCTAATCGGGAGATGTTGTCTGCAAAAAGCAACCTCATGGTGGCACTAGAGGAGGGCCATGTGAGAAATCAGGGGGCTGGAGGTTGTGGTTTGCCAGCCTAGGAGTGTGTGTGCGCAGTTTGGCATGGATAGGGGCAACGGTGCCGGAGATAAGAGTCTGCAATAAGCAACCTCATGATGTTTTTGTCTGGGATGCGATTACAAATGTTAATCTAATTAATTACAGGCTCTGTGATTAATTAATCGCACATCGATATTTGATCTGAGAAGCATTTTTTTCCCAAGTAAAACACATTTTGTTGTATGAGTGAATCAACGAGTGAGTTTTTTAAATCTAAATTTCGCATCCACTGGGCCAAGCAAAGCGCTCTGATCGGCTACTTCTCCCTTTGCGTTTGTTGTCTCTTCTTGGTTGGTGCGTCGCTATGATCGGGATGCCCGAAACTGAAGGTTCTGTGGTGCAAAAACTAAGTGTGATTAAAATGCGTAATTTCTTTTAATCGCGTTAATTTTCTGTAATTAAATAATCGCAATTAATCAGTTAAAGTCCCAGCCTTAGTTTTTACTGAATTTGTGCTTGGTCTACATAGTTTTTTTTTTTCTTTACTTACATTACTATTTCTATGCATTTGATGTATTGATGTTGATGTATTACCGTGCTTATTGTGGTGCCCGGCCGGTGTTGATATATAAAAGATAATATTCAGATTATTCAAATGAGTAACACGCCGTCTGCTAAATGCCTACATCAGGTTTTTTTTAGTTTTTTCAGGTCTTAATGGGTTAAGGGGGGAGGTCCTTGAACCCTAACACTCTTTCTAGGAGAGCGAAGCGTCGCCTGCATAGTAAGCGCTGGTAAAATATACAGTAGCGTCTCGATGCAGCCGTGACGATGCTATCATGTGCTGTGGGCCAAGCCTGGGGCTGATGTGCATTAACAACACGGCTGCATGCACTAGCCACACATACTGTCGTCTTATTAAAACCAATTCAGAACGGGTACACAATATTGTGTATCATTATTTTATGCTTTAACTATTGAAAAATGGCAGATATACAAGCGAGCTTGTAGATCTGCTATTTTTGAAAAATCGTGAAAATTAGAATTTTGACCTGATTCTATGAGTGTCTTTTGAATCCTTCTAAGATTTTTTGAAAAACCTATGTTTCTATGTCAGCAATCTGGCCAGCCATTGTCAAAGAAAATGTCCTTTTCACTTCGTCTGTTCTTGAGAGACTACCATGTCAGTAGTTCTCAAACCTTTTCATGTGAAGGACCCCCAACATGATATGTATTTGGCCAGGGACCCCCATCTCAAAATATTTAGTTCCAGGGACCACCCAGAAGCGACATTTGAGTTACAAACGTTCGCTTTGAAAATGCATAATATTCAAAGATTTGCACACATTTTCACAACCTTTTCAAAAAATAGCAGATCTACAAGCTCGCAGTGCGGCACTCGATCGTGTGCCGCGCTGTGAGCTTGAAGATCTGCTATTTTTCACTGGTTAAAGCATTCAATAATTCTAGGCCTAAATGGGTTAAAACACTGCCAACTGAAGGGGGGCAGAGCCCACGGGACGACGCAGCAGCACACGGTGCATGTCAACATCTTGGTCGTTATATTTCAACAGGAATACATTATACTTGGACGTGGGGATTTACACATTCAATAGCAGCAAGACTCCATAATCGGGAGATAAGCGACCATCAGGTCGCAGCGTGATTTAGAGCAAAATGTGTAGGAGCAGTGTCCAAAAGAGTGTTAGAAAAAAATCATCCTGATGATGGCGCTAAATGGGACAGATCCATGTTGAAGACATGAGTGTAGACCACGTGTGTACCGATTTGCGTGATTTTAGGGCAACATCTTTTGGAGCATTGTCCAAAAATGTATCATGGTGGCGCTAGAAGAGGGCCATGTGAGAATTGGTGGGGCGAAGTTGTGGTTTGGCAGGCAAGGAGAGTGTGCAAAATTTGGCATGGATCGGGGCAACGGTTGCGGAGATATGAGAAGGGCAAAAGTGTGACGTGTGACTGACAGACTGACGGACGGACGGACGGACGGACGGACGGACGGACGGACGGACGGACGGACGGACGGACGGACGGACGGACGGACGGACGGACGGACGGACGGACGGACGGACGGACGGACGGACGGACGGACGGACGGACGGACGGACGGACGGACGGACGGACTGTCTGTCTGTCTGTCTGTCTGTCTGTCTGTCTGTCTGTCTGTCTGTCTGACTGACTGACTGACTGACTGACTGACAGACAGCCCGTGGAGGTTTTGATAGTAACTGCGACCTGACGGTCGCAAATAAAGGTACGAAAATCAAATGTAAAGCTCGGGGGAAATGAATGGGGTCCAATGGAGAACATATTCCTGTTGGTACCAGCCGTACTGCAATCGTGGTCTGGAGAGGGCACTTTTTACAGAGACGAGTACAAGGGCAGGGGCTCAAGCCCCCATTGATGTCTATGTGTGTGTGCACGTGCCTGCTCTTGCTCATGGGGACTCTTAAACCGCTCACCCAAAGGGGGGGGGGAGGTGGAGGAGCCCGGGAATCAAACCGTCCCGTCCGTGTCGGTGGGTTCCCAGGCGGTTCCCCGCCCTCTCCTATACCCCACCGTCTGTGACAGAGAGTATTGTCTAAGCAATAGAACTAATAATTGTGTCTAAATACATTAAAAAAAGGCTTTGGATTGAATTGGTTTCGATTGGATTTTAATGAGAGACAAATGAACCTAATCGTCGCCACTCTTCACCCAGGGATGCCGCAACCAGGGGATGTGTGCAAGTCTTTCTTTCTTTCTTTCTTTCTTTCTTTCTTTCGTTCGTTCGTTCTTTCTTTCTTTGATTGCTTTCATGTCATTATTTGTGTTTGGTTCCACAGTAATCATCTCGTCAAATATTCTGTCTTTGTCCAGTGGTACAGTGGGAAAGAGGAGTGGTGACGTACAATATGAGGTATGGCAGTGCGAGGCGTTGTGTGCTTGTAGATCTGCTGTTTTCACTACTGTTGTGCGACAACCTTGTATGATGAAGCAGGGCTTTAATTTGCGAAGAAATGTACACATTTGGAACTTGGAGATACAAGGTTTCTTCCAAACAGTGACGATATTTACACCCCCGTATTATGTTGGTGTGCCCATGGATTCTTGGGACATGAAAAGTGTGCCCATGCAGAAAAAAGGTTGAGAAACACTGAGGTATGGAACAGACTTGGATCCCTACATGGTATTCTTGCTGATAGATTTGCACATACCCCACTCACTCCACGAACACACACACACACACACACACACACACACACACACACACACACACACACACACACACACACACACACACACACACACACACACACACACACACACACACACACACACACACACACACACACACACACACCTACATGTTGGGGGGGATCTGTCAGTCCAACGTCTCATCACTCTGGCGGATGCATCCCCCTAACAGACAGGCTTGCGATTCAGACTGAAACTTCAAAATAAAATGCCATTCCACTAGGTCTTTAAGTGATGAAAAAGGGGACACACCTTTACCTACTGGCTGATTTCTTCCCAGCCAATCAATAAATCAGCGAATCACCTCAGTCAGTCAGTCAGTCAGTCAGTCAGTCACAAAATGAGTTAAGTGAAACATAATCAAACCAAAATAAGCTTAAAGTGAAACCAAAGTGAAGAGTAAAGTGAAAATCAATCAAAGCAGCAGCAAAGCCTTTTGGGAGAATTCTAAGGAGAAAGAGAAGGGGGACATTTCCACGCCGTCTTTTGGTCAGTGACACATCACATACAGATGTGCCATTCCAAAACGTTCAGGCTTTCCTGCACTATTCCTGCATTATTTTTTTTCCGGAAATACTTGTTTTCCCAATTGGGTTCTTTTCACTGTTAAGCCTTGCTAATTCTTCTCTTTTGTCACAGCAGTGTTAATTTTGGCAGCAAATCTTGGATTTAGTTTTAGTCGCAGTCTTGAAAAAAAAAAAAAAGCGATTTAGTTTTAGTAATATTTTAGTCATCTGAAATGTTTTAGTTTTAGTCTAGTTTTACGACTAAATATCGTAATATTTTAGTCGACTAAATGTACAGTTGATTTTGTCGACACATTTTTGGAGGGCCTTGGTGGTGTCGTAATGGCTGACTTTACACACTTGGTTGCACTCTGAAAATAGCCGATCTACAAGCTCCCAACGTGTCGCGTTGTGAGCTTGTAGAGCTACTATTTTCAGAGTGCAACACCCGAGTTCAACCAAACATAACATTACTTGTCTTTTAGTTCTACTGGATCTCTTCTCCACTAGTACCTACCGTGAAACTTTAGTCTAGTTTTTATTTGTTGACGGAAAAGTCTTCGTTTTAGTCATCATAGCTTAGTTTTTATTTCGTTTCTATTTAGTTTTCGTCAGTGAAAAAAGGTAGTCGACGAACGTTTTTTGTCATAGTTTTAGTCGACGAAATCAACACTGTGTCACAGACAACAAGTGTCACTCCTCGACACTTCTTTTCATTGACACCACCGTTGCAAATGCCCTCCTTTCTCACTGTCAACGTTCTGACAATTTACTGGCAGTCCACTGTCTTGACGATGGCATGACGTGTGAATAGGGCTGTCACGATTATGACATTTTACATGACGATTAATATTGTCACTCAAATAACTGCGCTTAACGATTTAATTGTGTTTTTGTCGTGGACAGTTACATTTCTGTTTGGCTTTTGGGCTTTGAAGTTGCACATGGCAGATATGACACCTAACCTAAATATACAAAAGAAATTATTGGCCGGTACAGCCACTTTGATTGGCAATTGTACTGAACGATCACCCCAAATGGGCATGGATGTGTTTGTAATGACAACTAATAACACATTCATGCAGAACGATTGACCACAGCGAATAGCGAAAAAAGCTTTGTGCTTACGGGCTCCACTGTCAAGGCTCTTAAACAGGGGGTCCTCATAGTCACTACAGGGGGTCCTCCAAATCTTTGTGTGATAGAAAAGGTTGTTCTCCTTTTTTTATATGCATGCACTTGAACCCTAGTGTCCATGTTATGAGAACTTTAGCCAAAAATAACAGAGCGAGGCGTTGTGAGCGAGGCGTTGTGAGCTTATAGATTGGCTATTTCCGGCAATGAGGGTTGGTTTATAGGGGAAAAAGTGCAGGACAAGTACAGAGTAAAAGGTCAAGTTTATCAAGTATTGACGGTTCAAATTGACATTAATCCAAAATACACTGATGATTGTGCTGTCAAACGATGAAACTATATGGAATCTACAAAAAAGGTTGTGGAGGTCCCTGCTTCATCTCTCTCTCAAACAAGGGATCCTTGGCCTGAAAACGTTGAAGACCCTTGCTCTATGCTACGAGGGCTGCTGGAGAAACTGGAAGACGGGAGCAATTCTACAAAATAGACCCCATGGCAAGTCAATTGGGATCAATCTAAGCAGGACCATGAGCTTATACGTTATTTAGCCTGGGGTTGTCCTTTAATGAAGACTGGTGGAAATGGAAAGCAGAATGACTATTGATGTGTCGGCTCATATGCTAAGCTGATGGCTCTCCTAGGCTGCACCAGCGCTATGTTCTGTGTGCTCTTTGTTTAGGATTGTAACCGTCAGGTCACTACCAGTAAGACTCCCTAATCGGGAGATAAGCGACCGTAGGTCACTTATCTCCACAAATAGAGCAAAAATGTGTTTTTCCAAAATCTTCCTGAGCATGTTGATGACATGAGTGTAGACATACTGTGTAGTGATTTTCGTGATTTTAGGGCAAAATCTGAATCGGCCTCATGGTGGCGCTAGAGGGCCATGTGAGAAATGAGGGGTGGGGTCTCCGCGCCGCCAAGGCGGACGAATAGGTACCGGCCCCGGCTCTCCCGGTCGCTCCTAGCCCGAGTTACGGCATTTTATGTGAGCTGCAGTGGCAGGGGGTCCTCCACTGGGGGCGCCACCACTTTTGCATCCGTTCTGGAGCACCAGGAGTGGGTGGTCCCCGGGAATGCCCCGTGAGCAGCCCCGTTGGGGTGGTCATTTGGTAATTTTTGCACATGTGCTCATTTTTTACACTTGGGGGTCCCCGAGGGAGCTGGGGGTCCCTGGAGCTCCGGGGGTCCTTGGAGGTTGTAGTTTGGCAGGTAAGGAGTGTGTGTGCAAAATCTGGCATGGATCGGGGCAACGGTTGCGGAGATATGAGCAGGGCAAAAGTGTGACGTGTGACGTGTGTGACGGACGGACGGACGGACGGACAGACGGACACCTCGAGCAGCTTTCTGTAGTAAGTGCGACCTACGGTCGCAATCAAAACCTCCACCAGCTGTCAGTTTGTCAGTCTGTCACGTCACGTCACACTTTTCCCCTTCTCATATCTCTGTCACCGTTGACCCTATCCATGTCAAACTTTGCACACACACTCCTTGGCTGCCAAACCACAACCACCCCTCATTTCTCGCATGCCCCTCTTCTAGCGCCAACATTGGGCCGATTCTTGCGAAACACATTTTTGGACACTGCTCCTACAGATTTTGCCCTAAAATCACGCAAAGTGGTGCACAGTATCGCTACAGTCATGTCATCAACATGGATCTGTCTTTGAATATATTTTTTTTAAACATTAACATTAACATGTGTAACTCGAATATTTGCTCCCGGGTGGTCTCTGAAAAAAAAAGAAAAAAAAAAAAAAACATATTTTGAGATGGGGGTCCGCGGCCAAATACATGTAATTTTGGGGGTCCTGGAAAAAAGTTTGAGAACCTCTGATTTAGAAGAAGGATTTAGAAGACATTTATAGAATCTATTTTTTAATAGTTGTGGTTCAAATCTAAAGTGACACAGATTTGTGATCAGGCCTAAATGGAATTAAGAGACTTAAAGAGAGGAAAAAAGTGACTTTTTATGTTATTTTGTATTAAAATATTTTCTTCTTGTAGCTGATTTCAGGCCCACTGCTAACGACTTTACAGTAATTAGACAATACGTCATGTTTTAGGACTTAATTGGAAAACGCTTGGCTAGTCTAACAAAACGAAATGATAACAAATGTTGCACAACACTCTGTGCAACTCTGAAGTGAAATTGGAAGTGTGCAACAGCAACTCCCGTGCACACACATGTCAACCTCCTAATGAGAACACTGATGGTATGATGCCTCCATTTAAATACTGTCACACTATAAACACCTTGAGTTGCACTTGGTGTTTTCAAAGTCTTATTCACATTTTAAGCATGATTAAAGCAGCAATATGCATTCTTTCTTGTTGCGACCGTCAGGTCACAGTTACTATCAAAACTTCCACCGGCTATCAGTCCGTCCCTCTATCAGTCACGTCACACACCACACTTTTCCCCTACTCATATCTCCGCCACCGTTGCCCCGATCCATGCCAAACTTTGCACACACACTCCTTGCCACCCAAACCACAACCTCCACCCCATTTCTCACATGGCCCTCTTCTAGTGCCACCATGAGGCTGATTCTTGCAAGACACATTTTTGGACACTGCTCCTACAGATTTTGCCCTAAAATCACGCAAGGCGGTAAACGGTATCTCTACAGTCATGTCATCAAAAAGCATCTGTCCCATCTAGCGCCACCATCAGGCTGCACTTTTCCCCTACTCATATCTCCGCCACCGTTGCCCCTATCCATGCCAAACTTTGCACACACACTCCTTGGCTGGCAAACCACAACCCCCACCCCTCATTTCTCACATGAGGTTGCTTTTTTCAGACAACATTATGCGACCTGACGGTCGCTTATCTCCCGATTAGGGAGTCTTACTGGTATGAATACATTTTAATTGTGTCCAGTCTGTGTGTTAGAGTATAGTGAATACAATGCCAGTAAGACCTAAGGGCGACAAGCGATCTCGCCCGAAAGGGCGAGGTCGCGCCATGTCTTGGCCAGTGATGTATATCGGACCCGTTATCCATATATGGAGACCCCTGCTACCCTATATGGAGACCCCTGGCACCCATACATGGAAACCCCTGGTACCATATGGAGATCCATGTACTGTATATGGAGATATGCTGCGAGAGCCCAAACATGCTTACTCAGTTATTCGTTATGTGAAAGTCCCATGACATCTATGACATCTGACATCATACATGCAATCCTGCTTTTCTGCCCATACATGGAGATCCCTGTCTGTAGAACCAGCCACACAGCTCTCTTGGCCATATGGATTCTGTTAGTGTGGCATGTGGCCTATATGAAGTCCTGTTAGATATGGGCTTAATATTGATGACATCAGGGATCTCCATATATGGGCATAAAAGGGAATATCTTAGTGTGGTTCCCCTGACATCACGTGCAGTGACCCTATGTCAGCAATCTGGCCAGCCATCGTCAAAGACAATGTCCTTTTCACTTAACTGGAGCTGGATCTGTTCTTGAGAGACTACTATGTCAGTGGTTCTCAAACCTTTTCATGTGAAGGACCCTCAAAATGATATACGGACCCCCATCTCAAAATATTTAGTTCCAGGGAAAAATACATATGTTCAAAGATTTGCACACATTTTCATGACTTTTTCAAAAATAGCAGATCTACAAGCTCGCAGCTTGTATATCTGCTATTTTTCACTGGTTAAAGGATTCAATAATTCTAGGCCTAAATGGTTAATTGAACAAAAAAAGTGACAGTATTTGAAAAAAATAATAATAATAATAATAATAATAAATCACATTATAATTCTGCAGTGGTGGAAAAAGTACTCACATTTTTTACTTGAATAAAAGTATCTATACTGCAATGTAGAAATGCTCCGTTACAAGTAAAAGTATTGTCATCAAAATGTACTTAAAGTACCAAAAGCAAAAGTACAAAACGTTTGAAAATAACAGATCTACAAGCTCACAACGCGTCGCATCGGCTTTTTCAAATAGCCAAGGTATAAAACATGGCTAAAGTGCTTAATGTATGTTTTATACAATTATAATTTATATCTGCAAAGTAACTTGTAGTGGAGTAAAAGTACAATATTTGGATCCCAAATGTCGTGGAGTAGAAGTCAAAGTATTGGAAATTGGACATACTCAAGTAAAGTACAAATACCTCAAAAGTACAGTACTTAAGTAAATGTACCTAGTTACTTTACACCACTGCAACTCTGTCTCTTGCACAAACGGTAGGCTGTAACTAAAGAACAGCTGACTGACAGAAACATCAAACTGCTGACTGTGCATTAAGTGCATAAATGCCTGCTATGGATGGTTTGTGTATTAATGCCAAGCCTGTAGATTATACACACATTAACCCCTGTCATTAAGTCAGGTAGGGATCTGCCTTGTGGAGCATGCTATAAGCCCCAACACTATTTCTTACACACACACACAAGCGCACGCACGCATGCACGCACACACACGCACATGGCTCCTGAATCATCAGCATTTCTTTCAGCCATCGGATGCCATTATTTCGGTAATGGCATTTATGTGCGCTCCAGATTTGAGACTATAGCGTTACTGGAGCTGCTGCTGCCTATTCCCTCCTTGTGGAGGGAATAAAAGGCGGTGTGGCACAGTTGGTAGCGATGTTGCCTCACAGCTAGCAGGTCCTGGGTTCGATTCCCGCCGGGGGACACTAGTCTGTGGGCGCTGGGGGCGTGTTCTCTCCTCCACGTCATCAGTGCCCACATCCTAGGTGGGGTTGGCAATAGGGCCTTTCTGGGAAAAAAAAAAAAGTTTGGGAACCCCTGATTTAGGCCACAGACACATGGCCTCTCTAATTTAATTAGTCCACCGTGCTGCTGTCCACCATTGTTCATGTTGGGGATGGGACCATATGAAAATGTCACCATTAATGGGACAAGAGCATGCCGATATTATCGCGATAATCAAAAATCCATTATCCTGGGGCGAAACATTTAAAGAAAAATATGCCGTTCTATATAAGCTCACAATGCAGATTGTAGATGGGCTATTTTTTTTGGCAAAGACTTTTGATAGAGATTGAAAAAAAGATCAAGTACGTATATTATAAGTACGTTTTACCAATTATAATTATATTTATTCAATCTGTGTTTTGAGATATGTTAGTATTTCAGCATGAATGATGATGCATTTTGCATCATATGATGCAAAATGCATCATCATTCATGCTGAAATACTAACATATCTCAAAACACAGATTGAACACAAAAAATAACTCAGGATTGTGTTGATCGTGTCCCAAACAACAATAAAATAAGATCAGGTTGTCCCAGAGGTGAACTTGCCCTATATGCAGCTTGGCAAATATAAGGTAAATTGATGCCACTGCATGACGGAGGACGATATCGCCATAAATTAAATCTCCACGATACGATTATCGTGAGTGTTTTTTTTTCTCATCATGATAAACGATAATATCGCTTATCGTCCCTTCCCTAGTTCATGTTGCTCTGTCTCTCTCTCTCCCTCTCTCTCTCTCTCTCTCTCTCTCTCTCTCTCTCTGTCTTGTTATCCCGTATCAGTGTCCTGGTTCTGTCTGTTTCTCTGTCCGTCCCCTGACTCTGTCCACCTCCCACATGCTGAACGCTGCACACACACACACACACACACACACACACGCACGCACATGCACACGCACATGCACGCACGCACACACACACACCATTTGTATTGCAACAACATCTTGATTGTATGAATGCTGTTTATTTTTACGTCTTGTCATTTTTATCCATGCCGACAGATGTGTCGCAGCGCGAAGCATTGTGAGCTTCTGCAAAAAAAAAATCCCCCGGTGCTACTGTAGCGTGACCGCGATCCGACCGGGAGGCAAACCCGGGCCGCATTATAACAAGGCGCGTACGCTACCGGTCATCCAAAGAGCTGAGCTCCGTGGTCGAGAGTAACGCAGCGCCCTAGGGACATATATGTGACGGAGAGTCGCAGCCCCAGCCTGAAGCCTCAAAAGTCTAGTATCTGCCCTCATTCCATAGGGATATCCCTTTGAAGTAATGATTAAGATATTAGACTTTCACGCGGGAGACCCGGGTTCGAAGCCGGGTGGGGAGGTTCGGATCACCTCCGTTACATTGGTGCCGTGACCCGGATCCAGGCTTCCCCGTAGGAGGAGGTCAAAGGGGGGTGAGTGTGGCGGAGAGAGTCACAGCCCCAGCCTGAAGCCTCAAAACGTGTAATATCTGCCCTCATTCCATAGGGATATCCCTTTGGAGTAATGGTTAAGAAATTGGACTTTCACGCGGGAGACCCGGGTTCAAAGCAGGGTGGGGAGATTCGGATCGCCTCCGTTATTTTGGGGGGGTCCCCAGATGATTAACTCAATGTGAAACACTGTTTTCGCCCTCACCAGTAAACAAACCAACACAAAGTTTTTTAGGGCATTTCATCTAAAATGACAAATTAAACATTGGCCAAACTGTCAAATATTAGAGGCTGAAATGGTGAAAATAGCAGCGAGGCGTTGCGAGCATGTAGATCGGCTATTTTCACAATAGAACCGTGTTATACAAAATTATAATGCCTCAACTCATATTGCTCTTCAGGGTGGGGGGGGTCCCCCAGTTAAAAATATGATTATTTTGGGGGTCGTGGCCTGAAAAGGTTGAGAACCACTGCACTACTATTATAGCAGAGCGCAACTTAGGGGAAATAAGACAACTTATATGTGTGTATACAGTACAGTATGTGTGTTTCAACAACTGCTGCCAGCATCTCAACAGCCATCCTCCACTCTGACTGTCTTAGTTGGTGACCCACAGGGCACAGGCTCTAAAGCTCTTTTATTTCTGTTTTTATCTATTAGTATGGTCATTAACTCTTTTACCGCTTGGCGTTGCCAATACGAACGGCCGTTCTTTTACCTCGTCTGATGACTGTAAGCTGATGAGGGGTCACGTAGGTGTGTACAGTAAAAAACATCTCCCGTAATGCTGCTTTCAAATCTCCACCACACGTAAACATCAATGATGTCCAATTCGCTTCCTGGCTGTTCTCTGTGGACCTGATCTAGATTATGCATTTCTATGCTCTTAACGACGGAAAGAGGGGAGGGGCCATTTCATATCCATTCTATGCATAAGGCTGCCATCTGCTGCCAGCTTGGCTAAAGTACACATATAATAGGTCCGATAAAAGAAATTGTTTGGAAATAATCAATAGATCGTTTTCTATAACATCGCAAAGGTAAGCTGCTTTTTGCTGGCATCAGCCCCAATAAATAAATAATAAATCTGGCAGTGAAACTGTTAAACGGAGAAAGAAGAAAGTGCTGTGGTCCTACGACCACCACCTAAACAATTTAAATTTAAAGTATAGAAAAAAGCAATGTAAATTGTGTTGGAAAAATCGCAATAATCATGATTCAAATCGCGAATCGCGGAAAAATCTATAATCGTGATATAAATCGAATCGTCACCCTATGAATCGAAATCAAATCGATTCGGGAGGTAAGTGAATCGTCCCACCCCTGGTATCGTGATGTGTATCGTATCGTTGTTAAAATGTATCGTTACACCCTTAGGTATCAACATCCAGGAGGCTCCCGCTAAATGCACAGAGTGTTTGGCAGCTACACAGTGCATATGCAATGCAATACAATGGAATACAAATGCAATACAGAACAAAATAATGTAAAACACGCTCTAGACGTCGTCGTCAGTGTCAGACTGTTTGAATGCGTTTGTGTCATTACGTTTTGTTCTCTTCACAACAAAGCACCTCCGAGAGCCCTTTTCTTTTCTTTTCTTTTCTTTTTTTATATTCTCCCCGTTTCTTGCTGTTCTGTCTTGCGTCGAACGTTTTCCCTCTCGGGCCGTCTTGGCGAGGAGCGTGACGGCTTGACGGAAGGGTTCGGCTGGCCCGCGGCCACTTTATTTTCCCGGGCATGGATTCTTGCTGAAGGCATACATACGCTGCTCTACTGATGTGATGTGGAGTCCCTGACTCATAAATTGTTCTTAAATGGCGTTCTTGTAAAGTCAGCAACAATGACTCATTCAAAGCCTAATCTCCTTGTAGATAAAACAGAAACTCCTCTCCTCTTTTCTTTTAGCTCTCCTCCCGTCCCAGGCACCCCGGCAAATCCCCCATTTATCACAAACGTCCTCTTCAGGATGGCGGCGGGAACATTGTCTCACCGTTGGTTTTTAGACTTCGTGCAACGCTTGGCTGCTCGCCAAGCAGCAGCGGCGGCGGCGCGGCGGCGGGGGCCAGGTCGGAAGACTAAAAGCCGGGGCTTCCTTCCGCCTTTAAAATGTCAGATAAGAGCGAAAGCTAATTTCCTACAAATGTAATTGTAACGTATATCCTCCATTTGGCTGCAGTCCAAAGAGGAGGTGCGATGGGGGGGGGGGGGGGGAGGGAGAGAGAGAGAGAGAGAGAATTCAGTGGGCAACAGTGGCGTCAGTTCAGAAAAAGCTAAGGTATGGCAACATGACTGGTGTCTTGCACGCACGCCTTAGCGCACGCGCAAGACACCAGTCATGTTGCCATACCTTAGCAAAAGGCAAGATACATTTATTTTAAGAAGTACATTCCCAACCCCCCCCCCCCCTCCTCCCTCCCCCACCCACCCCTTCTACGGTTTCTTGGGCTGGATATGGCAGCCTGGAACGGTTGTTCAAGTGCAGCTAAGCTTGGCATGTTAGTAAACATGCCACAATTAACAATAATGCATTGCACCTGTGCAGCTGACCTGCGGAACCTGGGAATATACCATTTTGTCAAAATGGGGAGAATACAAGTGTGGAGAATATAATTATAATACCTTGTTAAAGTGACCATTTTGTAAAATGTTGCATTTGAAGTTATTTTACTGTAATGTAACAGCATAATAACCAGAACAGATAGACAAAGAGACATTCATGGATTTATATTTAAAAGTAACTTTTATTTTACCCCCTGGACCCAGGGTATGGCAGCTGCATACCCCTGCCATACCCAATTGACGCCCCTGGTGGGGAACCGAGAGCCGAGAGGAATCACTACTAGTGATCCAGTGTTGGAAAAAAGTACTCGCATTTTCTACTTAAGTAAAAGTATCAATACTGCATTGTAGAAGTACTCTGTTACAAGTAGAAGTCCAGAATTCAAGATTTACTTGAGTAAAAGTACAAAAGTATTGGCATCAAAATGTACTTAAAAGTACTAAAAGAAAAAGTAAAATGTTTGAAAATGGCAGATCTAAAAGCTCACAACGCGTCGCGACGTGTTGTGAGCTTGTAGATCGCCTATTTTCCAATAGCCAAGGTAAAACAGGGCTAAAAGTGGTTTATGTATATGTTTTAACATATTATAATGTATCATCCGCAAAGTAACTAGTAACTATAGTTTTCAAATACATGTGGTGGAGTAAAAGTAGAATATTTGGATCTGAGAGTGGAGTAGAAGTAAAAGTACTGAAAACTGGAACTACTCGAGTAAAGTACAAATACCTCAGAACAGTACTTGAGTACAATACTTAAGTAATTGGTTACTTTACACCACTGATGTGATGTGGCCTGGATAGAGAGAGAGAGAGAGAGAGAGAGAGAGAGAGAGAGAGAGAGAGAGAGAGAGAGAGAGGGGCCAGGGGTGTCACATCAAATTCTGGGCCCTGGGTACAAGCATTCACTCACATTTTGTGCTTTAACTATTGAAAAATAGCAGATATACAAGCTCACAGCGCGGCACCGAGTGCCGCGCTGTGAGCTTGTAGATCTGCTATTTTTGAAAAATCTTGAAAATGTGTGCAAGTCTTTGAATATTTCAAATCCTTCTAAGGTTTTTTTTTTTTTTTTTTTTTTTTTGAAAAACCTATTTTTCTATGTCAGTGGTGCTCAAACCTTTTCATGTGAAGGACCCCCAAAATGATATGTCTTTGGCCACGGGACCCCCCCCCCCATCTCAAAATATTTAGTTCCAGGGACCCCCTTCCCCCCCAGAAGCAATAATTGAGTTACAAATATTCGCTTAAAAAATACATATATTCAAAGTTCCACTCACATTTTCACGACTTTTCAAAAAATAGCAGATCTACAAGCTCGCATCGCGGCACTCGGTGCCACGATGCGAGCTTGTATATCTGCTATTTTTCAATAGCTAAAGTATAAAAATAGTTAAGTTTGGGCCCTAGTAACTCAGTCCCACTCCCGGTGCCGTGCTGTGAGCTTGTATATCTGCTATTTTTTCAATAGCTAAAGTATAAATAATTAAGGCCCCTCCACCTTGGGCCCTAGTAACTCAGTCCCACTCCCCCCCTTGTGACGCCCCTGGACGTGGCCTAGAAGACAGAGCGATGCGGGACAAGTCACCAACGACCTACACAATGGTCTTTATTTAGGCTACCATGCCTATAAATAAAAGCCCAGGCTTTTAGTCTGATAGGCCGCCAGCCCCTCCCCTCCCCTCCCCTCCTCTCCTCTCCTCTCCTCTCCTCTCCTCTCCTCTCCTCTCCTCTCCTGCCACTGGAACAAAAGCTTGATGAATTACACCTGCCAGTTATAGGGTTGCCAGCCAGCAGTCTATCCCTGCACGGAAACTATAAGGGAAGGTCCCTTAAAAACGTGTCCCTTGTTGAATGTAAACTAAGGGATCGTCCCTTAAAAACGTGTCCGATGTTGAATGTAAACTAAGGGATCGTCCCTTAAAAACGTGTCCGATGTTGAATGTAAACTAAGGGATCGTCCCTTAAAAACGTGTCCGATGTTGAATGTAAACTGAGGGATCGTCCCTTAAAAACGTGTCCGATGTTGAATGTAAACTAAGGGATCGTCCCTTAAAAACGTGTCCGATGTTGAATGTAAACTAAGGGAGCGTCCCTTGAAAACGTGTCCGATGTTGAATGTAAACTAAGGGAGCGTCCCTTAAAAACGTGTCCGATGTTGAATGTAAACTGAGGGATCGTCCCTTAAAAACGTGTCCGATGTTGAATGTAAACTAAGGGAGCGTCCCTTGAAAACGTGTCCTTTGTTGAACTCACAACGGAAATGCTCGTGTTGTAGTTGAAAGTGATCTTTAGAGAAACATTGACGATATCTAAAATGAAAATGTTGGATCTCTGCTCTAGGCCACTGGTTCTCAACCTTTTCAGGCCGCGACCCCCCCAAAATAATCATATTTTAACTGGGGACCCCCCACCCTACGAGCACTAAGAGTTGAGGAATTACATTTTGTATAAAACAGTTCTATTGTGAAAATAGCGGATCTACATGCTCACAACATGTATAGTGAGCATGTAGTAAGCATGTAGATTTGTGATTTTCACAATTTCTGCCTCTAATATTTGACAATTTGGCAAATGTTTAATTTGTCATTTCAGAGGTATTAAAAAGTCCTTAATTGTCACTTTTGAAATGTGCAGATACCAGGGCATTCACCAAATATTCGATTATCAAAGTCACTATTCGGCGTTGTTCACCGAAGTCGAATATTTTATATATTTTATTATTTTATTGTTTTCTCTTTAAAAAAATATATAGTTTATAAAGCTTGGCTAAATAGGAAGTCATAAGAATGAGTTGTCAATGCCCCTAGTGGAAGAATTTGTGCATGCTCTATACCAGGGGTTCTCAAACAATTTTTAGGCTGTGACCCCCAAAATAAACATATTTGAAATGGGGACCCCCACCCTGACAAGCACTCGGTTCCACAGATAAATATTGTGAAAATAGCATGTAGATCGGCTTTTTTCACAATGTCCGCCTCTTGCTCACTTAATATTTGCCAGTTTGGCCAGTCCTGTGGAATATTCGACTATTCAAATACTTTGAGGTTGAATAATTCGAATACTAAAAATCACTATTTGTGAATGCCCTAGCAGATACCCCTCTATAGACTCAAACTTTGAGAAAACAAAACACATGTTCATTAGCACAATATTATTATCATTGCGAACTCAGGGCGACCTCAGGGTGACAGGGCCATAATAATGTTCTTAATATTGACAATATAGGAATCTCCATATATGGGCATAAAACGTAGGGCCTTGGTTTGATGCCTGTGGATCTCCATATGGGCATAAGGGGGTACCCTAACATTCTTATTTTCGGCCTCCATTTTCTGTACAATGTCACGTGACATCCCTTTTATGCCCATGTATGAGTCATTCTGTACCACATCACTGTGATCAACTTTCGCTTTGCCATGCAATCAACTTCAGAGCAGTGATGTGGCAGTGAGTCACAGTGATGTGGTACAGAATGACTCATATATGGGCATAAAAGTGATGTCACGTGACATCACTTCCTGTACTGAAAAACACATGACATCACACTGACATCACTTCCTGTACGGACGGACAGAAGGTCAGACAAGCGATAAGGTTTTTCAGGGTATAATGCAACCTTTGGGCCGCAACTATTTAAATCAAATTCAACGTGTTATTACAGTTTGAAAGAACCGAAGGAGAAGGTTCGATGCAGGCAGAGAAGTCCTGTAACCGTCATACGAATCAGTTCACACACACACCGGTCTGGCCATTCATCCTTCTACTTAATATGACACGTGCACACACGCACACGCACGCACACGCACGCACGCACGCACGCACGCACGCACGCACGCACGCACCAGATCTGTTGCTCTGCAGCAGTCATTGGATTTGCATCTTATTTCCTGGGACATCGATTGTTTCCCTTGGCAGCGCGCCCACGCGGCTGGCACGGCGCCCACGCGGCACCGCGGCGGCGCCCCCTCCCTTACCCATCATGCTCCTGGGCTGCAGCAGCAGCCTGCGCCTGCAACCGTCACCGCTTCTCAAAGTGGGGTCCGGGGACCCATGCAGGGCCGCGCAGACGGAGACCACCGGACGGGAGAGTGTTCTTTTTTTTGCAGGTCTTTCAGTCCGAGCGTATCAAAAAAGCAACTGTGTTTAAGCACCGTTGGTCCGACCAGTTTAACATTCACCAGGTTACCATATACACAGGTTAGCAGGTTAGCATTTCACCAGGTTAGCATTCACCAGCGTTAGTTTTACTGAGCTTAGGGTATAGGTTAGGGGTTTAGGTGTATCTCCGTCCCCCCGACTTTCGGCGACTCTGCGTAGCCAATCACAAGTTTCCGCTGCCTTAAGCCAGTTGCTTTTTTGATAAACTCGGACTGAAAGACCTGCAAAAAACACTCTCCTTTCAGTTTGTCACCTGTGCAGTGATGTCATAGTGATGGACAGGCCCTGAGCAAGCATGCAGCGTTCACTCCCCCATCAATACACGGTTGCTTTTACACAGATTGGCTACAACACTGAGATATATTCCTTTCGTGGGCTGAAGTTAGCTTGTTTTTAGTTTTGTTTTTTTTCTTACAGAGAGTCAGGCTAATTGTTTGCCACTATTTCCAATCAATGTGATGATTAAGTAAACTGCCTGCTATAGCTTTAGTTTGCCTGTGTCTTTAAAGGACAACTTTGTTTTTATACAATAAGGGTTCATATTTTAGATAAAATGTTTTCATTTACTTTTTTCTATTGTTTTAGTGATTTTAACGATTTTGATTTGCATGAATGCCCCCAGGTTGGGTGCATGCATGCAAGTGGCTAAGTATGTCTTTTTAGACACAATAAGCCCATTCCCAAGATGCACCACAATCTTTCATGGGCAGGTGTGACTTATGGGTGGCTGGTGTAAATAGTAACAAAGAAATTGCAGGCTTATTGTGTCTAAAAAATACATATTTAGCCACTAGTACGCATGCCCCCACCCACTGAAATCCAAATGCTAAAATCACTAAAACAATAGAAAGCAGTAAATGAAAACATTTTAACACTCATCTTTTCTTTTCTCTAATTACAATCTAAAATATGATCCCTTGTTGTAAAAAAAATCAAACCTCGGTTCGAAGTGGAGCGGTGAATTTGAGCAGCTGTACCCTATGTGAGTGAGTGAGTGAGTGTAAACTGTGCCTGTGAGTGAGTGGTGAGTGTGCCTGGCCTGCACAAAACAGCGCCCCTCCTTTAACTAGTGTGTTGTGTGTGGCCACTCAAGGTATTGCCCAGGCTACGGACAGGGCCAGCCAGCCACCCAGCCAGCCAGCCAGCCAGCCACATACCCACGGATATACCTGTTCATTGGGAGCGCTTTCACCGCTCCAAAAACTAAAGTTGTCCTTTAAGTGAACATGTTAGACAGTGGCCAGACACGTGCACACTAAGATCCTAAGAGGAAAGCCGGGTGATCGTTTACAACGGGCTGTTTGATCCGGTCTAGGCGGAAACCACAAGCAGAATAAGCGGCGTCGCTTTGTTTTGTTTCCCCCCCGTTTGTTTCCCCAATCCCTATTAAATTGCTCCAGTAGCCTAATGTATAGTCTTGCCAGTCGCTACGAGTTGGACTAAAAGATGCATATACCAAACTAATTTTCCACTATACTCGCGGGGACATTTGGATGTTCGCACGCACGCACGCACGCACACACAAACACGCACACACACACACAAACACGCACACGCACACGCCCACCCCCATATCGCCGAGGTGGTGCGTGGTGTTTTTCCCGTTTGTCTGCCATTAGGTAAATGTCCCCCGTTCGGTGTCTGTGTCCCGTGTCGTGCGTTTCTCTTTGAAGTTGCTCTTTCCCTTTGAAGTGAGCAGACAGACAGACAGACAGACAGACAGACAGACAGACAGACAGACAGACAGGTCCTGAAAGCAGCACATCTGCATAAACAAGCTGCGCTTACATAACTCTGCCCTCCCAGAGTCTGACTCCCACACTTAGTTTCTACATGCCAGACAATAAGTGGTGTAAAGCGGTGGTTCTTAACCTTTTCAGGCCGGCTCAGGCCGGCTCACAACGTCTCGCGTTGCGAGGCGTTAACTTGTGAGCATGTAGATAAAACAGGGGTACATTTCTGCCACTAATATTTGACATGTTTGGCCAATGTTTAACTCACTGAACGCCATAAACGTCTTATACGTCTTTGGACCTCGGTGCCATAAACGTCTTTTACGTCTTTTTAATTAATCAAAAGTTTTATCATTTTTTCATAATTGTAATTTCAAAAAAATCGCTCTAGAAGTTGGCCATATGCCTCCGTGACCTGAGCGATACGGCCGATTTGACTGTAGCACCAGTGTAACACAGTCCGGCGGAAAATCGGTATAGCCGAAGATTGGTTCCGGCCGTTTAAATGTTATCTAAAACGTTCGTTTATACACTTTCCCGTGCATCCCTGACGAACTATAAGTACTCAAAAAACGCAGAAAATTCTCAGGATTCCAGCGGTGCCATCCATTCTTCTCTACCTATCCTTGATCGCGATCGCCAGGGTTCCGAAGTGTGTAGCATGCTAGCTAAAAGGCCTGGCCAAAATGTAAACAAGGCCCAAACCAAAAACAAGATGGACGTCTTCTTCCTTCTTCTGTTAGTTGATCAGATAGTAGGAGACCACCACCTGGTGGTTAACACATGCCATTGCACTCCTGATTGCACACAGGCCCAATGACAGCATACACATATGATGATGATCAAGACATCTTACACATGTTCTATTGAAGCCCAAATCTAATGATAGGATATATATATATAAATATACATGTTTTCCTTTGTAAGAGGGGTAGTGTGGCTTTCGATAGAAGCATAGATTTATATATGTAATTTAAGTACAAAATATGATTTTGGCCCCCATAAAAAGGCAAAATTAAGCAAAATGGCTGGCACCAGTTTTGTAGATTTTGAATAAAGGGTGGCATTCACTGAGCTTAGAGGTAATAAAAAAGTTCTTAAATTGTCACTTTAGAAAAGTGCAGGTACCCTCTCTAGAACTTTATGTTGCATGTTTGTTGAGAAAACAACATTGCACATTAAGTTAATCATCGAGCCCCTCTTTGATGCCTACAGTATGTGTGCACGTGCCTGTGTTATACTCAGTGGTGGAAAAAAGAACTCACATTTTGTACTCTTACAAGTAAAAGTCCAATTCTCAATTTACTTTAGTAAAAGTAGAAAAGTATTGGTATCAGATGCACAACAAAAGTAGAAATATACTCATTATGCAGTATTTTCCCATTTCCCATTTTCCCCAAGTTTTTAAAAGTAAACCTTTTTGAAAATTGCAGATCTACAAGCTCACAATGTGTCACATCGCAACGCAGTATGAGCTTTTTTTTTTTTTGTGGAGTCAAAGGATAATATTTGCCCCCGAGATGTAGTGGAGTAGAAGTAAAAGTAGGCCTACTGGAAAATGGAAAATACTCCAGTAAAGTACAAATACCTCAAAATTGTACTCAAGTGCAGGGACGTACTGGGCCCCTGATTCAGCCCGGGAAAAGGAGTTGGTGAGGCCCTCAAAGCGCGCGGGCATCGGCCGCGCACCAGATCTTTTTGCCTTAATAATATAAAGGTTTGGGGGGCGGGACATGGCCGTTTACCTCTATGGACGTCGTTGTCGCTCGTGGTAGGTCAGGACGTCCTCATTGAAACACATGTATTTTAATGAGATTTCATTGTTTGCGTTGCGTTGCGTCGCGTCGCTCGCGTTGCATCGCGGGCAGATCGGACAGGGCGAGAGAGACTTTTACAAGAAAGTGTGCAGCCTTTAAATGCACCAAGGAAGAGAAGAACAAAGTTTGACGAAGCTTTAGGGAGCGTTTCAAAGACTTTTCAAAGGTACAGCTGACGGCAGGAGGGCTGTGTGTGTGTGTGTGTGTGTGTGTGTGTGTGTGTGTGTGTGTGTGTGTGTGTGTGTGTGTGTGTGTGTGTGCGTGTGCGTGTGTGCTATATATCTTACAATATTACTGCTATACATTATTCAAGTCGAGTCCATGAATTCAATTTCTACATTATAAGTTTGCATATTAGTCTTCTAAAATTCATTAGCCCTATATACCCAAAAGCATGCATGCAAAGGTGTTAATTTGACCGTGGTTCCGCTATAGTGAAAAGTTCTACATGCACACATTCTGTGCAAAGAGTTTGGCGTTTGGTGCACTGGAGTCCGTGGAAGCCTGTGGAGCAGCTCATGAACAAACACTGTTTCTGAACAATTGAGACCTTTACAATATACTCAACTGTGTTGATTTTCGATGTGTGCACTGTGTCATTTTACAGAGGTATATAAGAGCACAGAATATGTTTCTAAACATGCCAAGTATCGCAAGACAGTTCACTGTTTCCTGTCTGGAAACCAAAAATTGCGATACTACTTTTTTTTTTTTTTTTTCAGAGGAGGGCTGTGGGCAGGTCAGAAACCCATCGTCTTGTGACATCATCGATTGCCAATCCAGCTTATAGAAACTGCAGGCTTTCTATTCCTGAAAAGTTGCAATTTTAAAGTGGAAGCCATTGTTCTCGCGACAATAAAGATCTTGATTAATTTCTTTTTTTTTTTTGGAAAATGATGATGTCACAAGACGATGGATTCTGAACTTCCCACAGCTCTACCTAGGAGACTTGGACTGAGTAGAACAAAATTGTGATATTTTATCATGAACATTAGTGAGGACCTATTATATGAAGACAGGTTGAAAAGTGGTGAACTACTCCTTTAAGTAAATGTACTTAGTTACTTTACACCACTGCTAGAGGTGGAAGACAGATTTGGACTTGAGTAGAAGTAGTAGGCTCTATGCCTGTTTGTCAGGGATAGTTGCACATAAACACTGGGACACTTAACACACACACACACACACACACACACACACACACACACACACACACACACACACACACACACACACACACACACACACACACACACACACACACACACACACACACACACACACACACACACACACACACACACACACACCTAAAGTCTCTATCGCAGCTGAGTACATTTAAGGGCCGCTGGGATACACACAAATTCACAATGTGAATTATTCATCTTTTCATTTATTCCTCTTTCTTTCTTTCTTTCTTTCTTTCTTTCTGTCTTTCTTTCTTTCTTCCGTGCATACATTTCATGTAAATGTGTGAATTTCTATTCGTTGCGATGAATCGTTTTTGGAGTAAAGGCGGCAAGAGTTCTCCAATTAGATTGTTCCTCTGTGTCCTGTTTCATCATCCTCTCCCTTCTCTGGTAACTATCGCTCTGTTGCACGTCGACTCAGTCGGGTAGAAACCTCACATGTCCAAGGGGTGTCGCACCAAATTCTGGGCCCCGGGTACAAGGATTCACTGCGGGCCCCCCATGAATGTTCTTCATAGAGGGAGGAGGGGGTTTAACCCATTTAGACTGGGAACGCATTATCACGCATTATTTTGTGCTTTAACTATTGAAAAATAGCAGATCTACAATTTTATATATATTTTTTTTCATCTGGAAAATGTGTGCAAGTCTTTCACTATTTCACATCCTTCTATGGTGTTTTAAAAAAAACTATGTTTCTACGTCAGTGGTGCTCAAACTTTTTCATGGGAAGGACCCCCAAAATTATATGTATTTGGCTACGAGACCTCCCATCTCAAAATATTTAGTTCCACGGATGCCCCAGAAACAAAATTTGAGTTACAAATGTTCGCCTAAAAAATACATATATTCAAAGATTTGCACACAATTTCACGACATTTAAAAAATAGCAGACCTACAAGCTTGCAGCGTGGCACTCGGTGCCGCGCTGTGAGCTTTGTGGAGCTTGTGGATCTGCTGCTTTTGACGCTTCTGTGTGACGATCAAGAGTAGAGTCTTTCATTTATAAGAAAACAAATAAAGTGAACTTGTGGAGATAAGAGTTTTCCATCCAAACAGCAACAAAGTGGATTTAGTAAAAACCACACTGCAACACTCCAGCCTGAGAACACCAACTCACATCATTATGCTTTATTTCCTTTCTTTTTTTCACGTCTCTCTCTCCCTCTCTCTGTATCTTTCACTGTCTCTCTCTCTCTGTGAATCTATCCCCCTATCTGTTTCCCTCTTTGTCTGTCTGTCTGTCTGTCCATCCATCCATCCATCCCTCTCTCTCTCCTTCTCCCTCTCCCTCTCCCTCTCTCTCACAATTCAATTTCAATAGCTTTATTGGCATGATAAAATATTTCTTACATAAGCATACATATCACACAAAACAAATAACATTGGACACAAGTGAACTATAAACATCCTAACAACAATAAATAATAATGAAAACAAGTAAATAACAAACAAAGATACAAAGATAACAGTAATATGACACATTTTTATCCAGATGTACTTGGTTATTTTGTCCACTGGCTGTCCCTCAGTTGATGACAACTCCACACATATTGTGCAGCCAAAAAGGTGCACTTAGAGTAGACTGTTCTCCTAGAACATATTGAAGTGACGATGTATTAATGGTGGAATCACATTCGTTATAATTTTCTTTAATTTTAGGGAAGAATGAAGCTCTAATGTCTTTATATTTGTCACAGTGTAACAGGAAGTGTAGCTCTGTCTCCACCTCTCCTTGGGAACAGTGTGAACACAGTCTGTCTTCTCTCTAGGCAGCCAGCTCTGTTTGTGTTTGCCTGTTTCTATGTCCAGTTGGTGGTCACTGAGTCTGTACATAGTCAAAGTCTTCCTCAGTTTGGGATCAGTAACAGTGGACAGGTACTCTGCAACTCCCTCTCTCTCTCTCTCTCTCTCTCTCTCTCTCTCTCTCTCTCTCTCTCTCTCTCTCTCTCTCTCTCTCTCTCTCTCTCTCTCTCTCTCTCTCTCTCTCTCTCTCTCTCTCTCTCTCTCTCTCTCTCTCTCTCTCCTCCCTCTCCCTCTCTCCCTCTCTCTCTCTACATATCATCAACGCACATCCAATCATATCCAAATTGAACTTGCATGTTGAGGGTGAGTGCACATCCAGAAGCACTTTAACTCTGCGCCGTCTGTTGCACCTCTCTCCCTCTCTCTCCCTCCCTCTCCCCTTCCTCTGCGCACTTAACCAACTTGAACTATATGACACGCGTGTGTGTGTGTGTGTGTGTGTGTGTGTGTGTGTGTGTGTGTGTGTGTGTGTGTGTGTGTGTGCGCGCGCGCATGTGTATTGTGAGTGCAGAGGTTGGCGGGTGAACCTTGTGTGAACTCTTACGTCGTGTGCATGTTGAGTGTACACAGGTGGGTGTGTGGGCTTTGTGTCAATGCTGCGTGAGTATGTGCGCAGGCGCGTGCATGTATGTGTGGTGTGTGTGTGTGTGTGTGTGTGTGTGTGTGTGTGTGTGTGTGTGTGTGTGTGTGTGTGTGTGTGTGTGTGTGTGTGTGTGTGTTTAATTCCCCCCTCTGCTCACTTATATAAATTAAAATCATTAATCAGATTAGAACCGGATGGTGTCAGTTATGGCATCGCGCCAGGAACTCCATTTTGTGCTGTGTGTATGACGAGAGAGAGAGAGAGAGAGAGAGAGAGAGAGAGAGAGAGAGAGTTGAAGATTTGTTTTAATTGGATCCTATTGTTTAGTATTACAATGCCATTGGCCACATTCCAGAGTCTGGACGAACAACATCTCACTTTTTCACTGAAGCTATTCCTCACAAAAAACATAAGTAAAATGCCTGTAATAATTTTCTTGGTGATCATAAGAATGTCTAGAACATGTACATATGTTATTATTGTGAAAAATATCCCCAAAATGTAAATTAGAGCATGATTTATGATTTATGGCAATACAACCTTAAAAAAAAAAAAACATTAAAAAAGAAAATCATCTGATTAGGACTCCTACAACACCATCTAATTTTGTTTATATATTTTTGTCAAGTAGAAATTAATTTGGTTCTTACAGGGTTAAAAGCTCTTTATTAAAACAATATATTTCCAATTCAACCCATATTGTTCATTAACAATCAACCTCTTTTCAGTTCATCCTGAAAGCATACAACTACACAACCAATAACACAACATTTCCATTAGAAAATCACCCTGGGCAAGATATGACTTCCACTTGGTTCCAAAAAAAAAAATAATAATAATAAATAAAATAGATTGTTAACTCGCTATTAAACTCATTCATTGCCTTTTCAAAATGGCCCCCAAGTTCCTCACTGCCACGTTCCAAAATTTCTAGTGCATGGATCAATTTTTAGTGCTCGGATCGTGCACGCCCATGCCTAGATCATGCACCATATGGGTAGTACTATTTCACAGCTTTCAAACAAAATAAATCCGCTTGGAAATCCGTTCAGGCATTCATGAGATAGAAGCCTTCAAAGTCTTCAAATGTAAACAAAGATGGCTGCCATTTTGAAAGATTTCGCGATTGCGATCATGCCTAATACATTTCAGGCATTTTTTTTTTTTTTTTTTTTTTTTAATGTTTTCAATTTTCTTTCTTTATTTATTTTTTTAAACAGGAAAACTCAGGAAACTCGGGCCGTGGCCGTCTGGCTATGAATGAGTAGGTGTTACATTGCCTGAATCAATGTTTTTGTTTGCGAGCGCAACCGACGGAGCAGGAGACATAGACCAGAGTTTTTCCAGTGGGGAATACGTTTGCTGGGACACCGCACTGTGAAAAGAAGACAACTTCCGGGAAAATTCTGTCCCACCTCCTAGAACGGTCTCTGCCTCATATATTGACCAGGCTTTTCTCTTTGCAGGCTATGATGTAATTGAAACCTTCCAGATTGAACGTGCATGGTGCATTTACAGCATGTATAGTGCTTTTATCCAAGGCACTTCACAATGCTTGTGCATTACATTCACCCAGTCACACACCAACATCCATACACCGGTGGCAGAGGAAACCATGCAAGGCACCAACCTGCTCATCAGGAGCGACTAGGGGTTCAGAGTCCGACAGTAACTCTGGGGGAGCCCGGGATCGAACTGGTAACCTCTCGGGTTCCAAAGCTACTGCTCTATCATGTCGTTAACTCAAGGGTAGATAGATAGATAGATAGATAGATAGATAGATAGATAGATAGATAGATAGATAGATAGATAGATAGATAGATCTTCAACAGGGGGTCTGGGACCCCTAGGGGGTCCTCGGAGTTACTACACAGGGTCCTCCAAATCTTTGTGTGATAGAATCTTTTTTTTTATTATTATCCACTAGAACCCTAGCGTCCATATTCTGAGAACTTTAACCAAAAATAGCAGATCTACAAGCTCACAATGCCTCGCGCTTGTAGATCTCCTATTTTCGGCAAAGAGGTTTGGTGTAGAGGGGAAATAGAGCACTAGAGGGCGCCCAGTGACCAGAGAATAATAGAGATATGCTGGTAATGCATGCCCAAGCCCTGGAGCCATGACTTTTTTTACAAAGGAAAGGACACTTTCCTTTGTGCATGTACAGGAAGAGGATGAAGTTAGCTTGAAGTTAGCTATTGGCTACCAAGCATTTTAGAAGCCTTATTTTCGTCAACTTAGCCATGATTAAACCTTGCACACCTCATGCATGGGAAAAAAACAGAGAAGAATGAGCTCTAAAAAATCCAATGCAATCCTGGATTGCATTGGAGTGGATTTGTGCAGTTTGTTCACAGCTTTCAAACAAAAAAATCAGATTGGAAATCCGTTCAGGCATTCTTGAGATAATCGCCATTATGTTTTACATGTAATGTAAACAAAAATGGCTGCCCTGTATGTTAGATGGGGTTGTATGGGGGTGGAACATGCAAAATCGCGATTGAAATCATGTTCACCAGATTTGATGGGGTCCAAAAAAAGAAAAAAAAAATTCAAAAGAATTTTTTTCAATTTTTTTTTTTTTTTTTTTTTTTAAAAGCCGAACTTGTTCGGGATCGGCACTCTACGATACGCTAATAAAGCCGAACTAGTTCGGGATTGGCACTCATTAAGTATCGACGGTTCAAATGGTTAAATATCTGAGAACACACATTGACATGAATAAGGGGTCCTTGGCCTGAAAACGTTGAAGACCCCGGCCTGCTTTGACTCATAGTGGGCAGTCGGGCAGCTACTGACCCCGTTAGAATCTGCACTGGATCTGTCTCCAGGCACCACCGAAAATCAGGGAAAAACCAGGGGTGTAGTTGTCCTGATTTAAAATGAAGCAACACAGAACTACAAGTTCCTATGAATGGCCGCTATAGTTGCGCTGTTCTGGCAACAGAATCAACATGTTCTCCATAGGATTCCATTCATTTCCCCCGAACTTTTACACTTGATTCTCTTATTTTAATAAACATTGTCATAAATACTTTATGGTTCCTGTCGCTAGTTTAAAGTCTCGTTTCAATCACCATGATATGGATTTTGTGAAAGTATGGTCCAATTTATGTTATATTTAATGTTATAGCAGGGTATGCTGTAGGAGGGGCTTGTGATCATAGGCTTGTGATGATGTGCTTTATTTTCGGCAAGCTCAAGACAATGTCCCATGTATCCCTGCGGTTGCACACGACCGTTGGCAGCCAATAGCATTCGAGATGGTATCATTTCTACCAATGAACGTTGATTTCTAAATTGATGGCGTCATCCATACAACAGCCAAACAAGCTTCATTTGCACTAGCTCCTTTCGGAACCTCTCACTCCACTGCTACACTGCTCCGAGATGAGGTTCCTCCCCGCCGGTTCTGTGTTTTCCCCGTTGTGTGTATACCACATGACCAGGGGAGGCAGTAATGTTTTCCTATGTGGCCGCAACTTCCGGAATGTCTAAAAAACATGGGACCGGCTGACAAAAAAAGCCATATAAACTCTTTATTTCAACCCGTTGCTTCGATTTTCTTCCACGATAAAGAAGTAAAACGATTAAAGATCAACAGAAAACCTTCACTTTTTGGACAGATTGTTCACCAAAGGTAAGAAGTGCTAGCTAACGGCGGATCGTCCACCCTGCGGGGAGATTCTGGGATACAACGGGGAGGAACCTCATCTCGGAGCTGCGTAGCAGTGGAGTGAGAGGTTCCGAAAGGAGCTACATTTGCACAGCATAGAAACCAGTGGCTTTCCACCGTCCATATTTTTTGTACAGTCTATGGGAATAACTATAGGAAAAATCCACGGCAGTTAACCTACAATAGTTATGGCAAAAACCATGGCATGTAAGAGTTAAGGAAGGAAGATGAAGAGAGAAAGCAGCACATTGCGCAGAGGCGTGAGGCAGACAGACATCCTGGAGAAACAGAAACAGACCAGTGGGAGTTTCTGTTTCACAGAGAGGAGGAGGAAAATAAGTCACAGAGATATAAAGAGATAAGAAGAGAGGAAGACGGACGCGGTGCGCCGTGAAAATGTTCTGCTCGCACACACACACACAAACATGCATGCATGCGCGCGCACATGTAGAAGACAGTCTCAGCTCTTCAAATAGTAGCTTGAGTGTTAAAGCTGGTTATGTGTTTGATCATTGTTTGTGTGAATTGTTATGTCGGTGAATTGTTTTTGTTAAATGAAATGTAAAAGTGTCCTGTAAGTCCATATGGGCTGGGCTTCCTTGGAAGCATGACACTAAAATAAAGAAAAATCAATCAATCAATCTGTACCAGGGCTGGATTTACCATTGGGCCGGTGGGGCCGTTGCCAGGGGCCCTTGGCTCTCAGGGGCCCTTGGGGGAACTGGGCTGTGTGGTCATTGACAATTTACTAAAATTAAATGTACACGTTAATAAAACATCTAATGTGTGGGCCCCACCTCTGTTGTCTACAGGTGCTTTCTTGGCCCACAGATGATCATCATGGCTTAAAATCTGAGCTGGGTAGTGCACGTCGGGAGGGAGGGGAGGTTATGGTGGAGGGTGGGGAGGGCCCTAAAAAAATAACGGCCAGGGGCCCTCGCGGGGGTTAATCCGTCCCTGACATGTGCACATGCATGCATCACGCCAATGGCGGAGGAAACCGTGCAAGGCACCAACCTGCTCACCAGTTTACAGTTTAGGCATTTAGCAGACGCTTTTAATCCAAAGCGATTTACAATAAGCAGGTAATACATCACTATAATAAGCAAGATAATATGTCAGTACATCAACAACAAAACAACAAATGCATATTAATATCAATTTAGAAAAACAATAACATAGGCAGACCACGCACCTAATCAGTAAAAAAACATTTCTAAAACCTAAAAAATGCTAACTAGCTTCATGTATGGTCATTGAGTGTTACAGTAGTGCTATGGGTGGAGTCTTAAGAGGTGAGTCTTCAGTCCACGGCGGAAGCTAGGGAGTGAGTCTGTGGTTCTAAGAGTGACAGGGAGAA
>NC_137824.1:11132585-11245085 GCF_963921795.1 Nannobrachium achirus | reverse complement strand
AAAGAGCAGACTAAGTAGAGTGAAAGGTCAAGTTTATTAAGTATTGAAGGTTCAAGTGGTTAAATAACTGAATCCAAATACACTGATGATTGTGCTGTCAAACAATGAAACTCTATGGAATCTATGAAAAGGTTGTGGGGGTCCCTGCTTCATCTATCTCTCAACTAAGGGGTCCTTGGATTGAAAACGTTGAAGACCCCTGATTTATAGAATTGGGTCAATGTATTCAAAGACCTGCAGACTTGTCCTTGACATGAATTTGTTTTGGAGAACACCGTTATGATTTAGAGTACTTATTTTATTAATGAGTCTCAAGGTCTAAATGGGTTAAATTAAACTTGTCTGGAAAGCAGAGAGAGAGAGAGGGAGAAACACATGCTGATGGCGTTTGTTTCAATGTCGTTTATCTCAATTCCACCAAAAACAGAAGCAACCCTTTTGAAGATGGAGTCCACAGCCAGCTGTAGCGCAGTGTTGAAACACACCTTTAGAGCATACATCTGTAGCCCAGTGGGGGTCCTCCCTATGTTCCCCAGGTTCTATGTTCTCCATAGTCGGAGGCCTTAGGGAGATAGAACGGTAATTGCGTGCTAATCTGTCTAAAAGCGCCACATTTTGCACAGATGTAGCCCAGGGCTTGCTCTAATGGTTTAGCTAGGGCGCCCGAGTCGGTGACCTTCGGGGTCGCCACAGCGGCCAAATCAAGTTGGGCTCCCATCGACTTTCTATACAGGAGGAAAATACCCAGAAAAAAAAACGAATGGACGATTTATTTTGAGTGGCACCAGTAAACTACACCCACTGCAATGCCCTGTTGAGCTTTATTGGCATGAGAAAGCTTGCGTTTACACTCGGCCAAAGCCAGTGCCAAATAAAAACAATCACAACTGAGATGGTGTATAGCCTACAGTTAAAAGGGAATACAGAGTTGCGTTGACAGAGCTGTGTCAAGTTGCAGAACGAGGAAAAAGCAAAAAAAAGACCATGAAAAGGTTTGTTTTGCTGTTAGTTTTGCTGTTTGTTTTGCTGTTAGTTATATGTAGGCATGGGGGTTGCCTTGGCAGGGGTGTCACACCAAATTCTGGGCCCTGGGGCCAAGGACTCACTCACATTTTGTGCTTTAGCTATTGAAAAATAGCAGATATACAAGCTCACAGAGCTTGTATATCTGCTATTTTGAAAAATCTTGAAAATGTGTGCGGAGTCTGAATATTTCAAATCCTTCTAATTTTTTTGGGTTTTGTTTTTTAAACCTATGTTTCTATGTCAGTGGTGCTCAAAATCTTTTCATGTGAAGGACCCCCAAAATGATATGTATTTGGCCACAGACCTCCATCTCAAAATATTTAGTTCCAGGGGACCCCCCAGAAGCAAAATTTGGGTTACAAATGTTCGCTTCAAAAATACATTATATTCAAAGATGTGCGCACATTTTCACGACTTTTCAAAAAAATAGCAGATCTACAAGCTCGCAGCGCGGCACTGTGTGCTTGTATATCTGCTACTTTTCAATAGCTAAAGTATAAAATAATGAAGGCCCCTCCACCTTGGGCGCCTAGTAACTTCAGTCCCACTCCCCCCCCTTGTGACGCCCCTGTGCCTTGGCAAAGAGCTGTTGAAGCAAACACCTTATAGCACTCTTTTGAGGTTTTAGCAGAAGCTTACACTGAATGTATAAAACATTTGAAAACCAAGAATGGCAGCAATTATTCGAATGTGTTTGAATTAGCACGCACGCACGCACACGCACACACACACACACACACACACACACACACACGCACACACACACACACACACACACACACACACACACACACACACACACACACACACGTCATCTTTAAACGGTAGCTCTGCTCTGCTCATATTGTATCTGTCGGGACTCGGGGGGGAAATGTGTCCAAAACCGTAACTTTTAAGGATTCAAATGTGTGACACTGTAGCACAGGGGTCTTCAACAGGGGGTCCGGGACCCCTAGGGGGTCCTCAGAGTCACTACAGGGGGTCCTCCAAATCTTTGCGTGATAGAAACTTTTTTTCCCTCCTTTTATATATTAACTCAAGCTCTGCCACCAAAATACCCCTTTGTACCCCTTCTCTGCCATGCCCGTAGAACCCGTAAATGTAATAAAAATTAATTAAAAAACATTTTTTTATCGAAGCGAAACTAAAATAGGCCGGAACTAATGCTCCGTGATCGGTTTCTACACGGACACATTATTGGGCGGACCCGTTAGCATTGAGCCCCTAAACCGGAAGCCGATGGTCCGTCGTCTATTTTGGCCCGTTACCTTACTGTTTAAACTCCGCGGCTTACAGACGGAGAACTTATTGATCAATTGTAAAAATCTAAAAGGATTTGAGAAGCTGATGGAAATACGCGAACACACGACGCATAGCAGTGTCCGATCACGCACGATGGGAACTGGATGAGAGCCTACGTTAACACCTTCTAAGCCAAGGGGGGCCCCTTAATGTTAAAACCGTACTATATCGCACATCCCCCCAGGGACTCTCAGCCAGGCCGTCTATTCCCGGACTTTGTCTTTAAAACCGGAATAAAAGCTTTTGATCCGAAAATCGGCGATCGTCTAACCTTCCCTAGTCACCACTCGTGCACTGATGGCTCATGCAGACCGTGCATGAAGCAGAGGTGACGTCAGCGCCTCTCCTTCTCCAAGGCACCTTCCACCCATCCGTTTACTGTCTACACACTCGAGCTCCTCCTGCAGCCATGCTTGGGGCTATGCTAGCGAAACTTTTCAGTTCTGTTCTTCAGTCACACATGGACTATTTGCGGGGACATTTACGTGAAAGGATCGCGCACGCGAAACGCACGGGGACATCGACGATCGGCCAAAACCCCCATTCTATCCCAACGGAGATCGAGAAAATCATGGTGAGTTACTGGCCTGGGGGAAAAAAAAAAAGAAAAAACAGCGGCGCTGTTCAAGATGGAGGGGCTGCGGGGTCATGTTTATAAACATAATATTATGTCTCAGATCACAATACAATAATAGAAATTTCACGGCTAATCTACCAACCACCATTCTATTTCGGACTGCAACGTGTTAACAGGTAGGAGAAGCCAGCAGTGAAAGACATAGAGAAATTTACGGGCTTCACGGCCGTAAACTCCGAATGAGTTAACCACTTGAACATGACTAGTGTCCATATTCTGAGAACTTTAGCCAAAAATATGTTCGGAAAAGAGGTTTGGTGTAGAGGGGGAAAAGAGCAGAGTAAGTACAGAGTGAAAGGTCAAGTTTATAAAGTATTGACGGCTCACGGCTCAAGAGGTTAAATATCTGAAAACACAAATGGACATGAATCCAAAATACACTGATGATTGTGCTGTCAAACAATGAAACTATATATAGAATCTATGAACAGGTTGTGGGGGTCCCTGCTTCATCTCTTTCTCAACTACGGGGTCCATGGCCTGAAAACGTTGAAGCCCCCCTGATGTACACCTAAATGTTGAGTTCAACTCAGTACAGAGCAGAAATACACACAATGATAACGCATAGTCTCTCTATCTCAGCTCTCTCTCCATGAAATGCCAATAAAGTATGAAACACACACACACACACACACACACACACACACACACACACACACACACACACACACACACACACACACACACACACACACACACACACACACACACACACACACACACACACACACACACACACATACATACTGGTTTTTATGATTTGTGGGGACCACAATGATGAAAAGGGTGGTCCCCACATGTGATGATTTTAATCATCTCATGTGGGGACCACCCTTTCTAAATGTTATACAGCTATGAAAAAAATCAGGTATAACAACTATGGCTGTGTTAGCTTATACACGACTTCAAATATCAGAATTGATGAAGTTATTCCCCATGACGTGACTGTGTATACAGATTTTGGTCCCCACAAAACATATAAAGCTACTGAGCACACACACGCACACACACACACACACACCATGACCAAAAAACGTGACTTATGGGCCAATGCTAAAAACTTCACAGGCACATCAGAGCAGCTCCTGTGTTGGTTTTTAACAGTTTCCCTCATGGGGACCTGATTTTTGGTCCCCATACCGTACCTGGTCCCCATGACGTGACTGTGTATGGGTGGGTGACGTGACGTAACGTTTTCGCTGTCCTCGGTGTCAAACATGTATAAATAAAAATATATTTGTCAAAAACCTTCTGAATATTGTGCAGGACATTAAGCTTTATGTGAACTTACTCAAGATTAAAACATTTCATTCCTCATTTCTTCAGAATTTTCAACCAAACATGGCAAAACTCATATGGTGTGACTGTCCTGACCTTGTTTCTCAAAGTGGGAACTTGAATAAAACTAAGAAAAAGAATTGCTAAAAATCATTTGAAAATGAATTTAGGCAAAAAAAAATGTCTATTTGTGAGCCTATATCTTTTCAAAGTCAAAGCATAATGTTTTCAGTCATTTCTGATCAAAAACATTTTGTCCCCCAAACCAAAATCATTTGGTGTGACACTAGTTTGGACAAATTAAACAGGCAATTATTTGGACACCTATTGGCTAGAGAGGTCCTTCTTCTGTAAGGCTATTCAGCACTCCCAGCACAACTGCAAGACAGGTGTCTGAGGTGAGTTATGATTTTAACATTTTCATGAAATGCCATCTTGTTGAAACTTTGACAAACTCACCACTTTGGATGTCTGTTGGTGTGACACCTTTTCATTAAAAAAAGCTTAAGTTATTTGAAGTTTTGGTCATATTTCCATGTAGATCTAGGTTGCTTTATTATAGCTAGCATGCTGTTAGCATGCTAATTTGTACATAGTAGCCTCAAGGTAAACCTAAATGCAGAAAACGTAATATGGTGTGACACTTAATCATAATGGTGTGACATGTCTGCTTGTCACGCCATATGACTTGATTGTCACACCATATGATTTATACTGTATTTAACTACAGATATAACAATAAATAACAAAGTTCCATGTTTCTTTTGTACATTTAAACATTTGTTTTAAACATTTTTACATAAAATGTAATTTAGCTTCATTCAGTGATACTTCAAATTCATCAGACAGAGCAGAAACCCCTTCACAGAAACCTTAACATATTGTTTCAATCTAAACAATATTTTCTCTTTGTCTTAAACTATACATTCCATTTTCTTTTGTCAGCTGGAAAATGACAAGTGCTGAGAGAACGAGAAAGTACAGGGAGAAACTAAACAATGACCCAGCAAGGAGAGAGGAGCCTAAGGGGCGAGACTGCATTTTCTACGAAGAGCAGGAGGTTGTCTGTGGCATAGCAGAACCGCAACAAGGCAGCCGGTTTGCTACCCTCACCAAATACGACTGGCTGATGTACAATACAGTCTAAATGTATAATCTAATCTGATCTAATACTTTTGTACTTTCACTCACTGGACTGGACAGTGGACAGTGTTAAGGTAGGATCCGAGACAAAACTAGCGAAAATAGCTGATCTACAAGCTCTCAACACGTTGTGCTGCGAGAGCTTGTAGATCAGCTATTTTCGGAGTTGCGCAACCCAGCACTCTTTAGCTAGTGGAGATGTGGTGTAATGTCATGATTCCTAATTACATTTGTTCAACACAAAATGCTGTGTTCAAGTTCAGGAGACTTCGGAAAAAAGCAATTTACCTGAATGCTGAGTTCTGTTTCCACTAATTGGTGTTAATAAAATGTTGCCTTGGCTCCAAGTGTGGCTATGCGCCTTATTGTCTCTTTAGGATCCTTCTGCCGTGGGCCGGCAGAAGACTTAGGTGTGCGTAGCATTCCTGTGCACATCCTCATCATCCATCTACTACTACAATTCTTTCTTATCCCATGTTAACTCAGTTAGCGCCGGGCGACTTTACGAGCGACTAGTTCACTATGGCGTTTGGTGCCGAGCGACTCGGAGCGACTTTTATATAAAAGCATTGTTTAAGCTTTTAATATGTGTTTATAGACGGAGCGAAATGGTTAGCTTACCTCAGCTAATGTCCACACGTAAACCGTGAAAAAAAAGGATACGATTATGACGTCACCTTTAAACCAGGGCTTCCTGTTGACAACAGGCCTCTGCTAGCGTTAGCCTCAATGCAACCATCCGACCCTCACGTAGCTTCACTAGGTCGGATTTTGATTCTGAAACTTTCTGTGTGGCATCTATATACGTCCCGATGCCCATACCAATGGTGGTTTGAGACGATCAAGCACGAATTGAACAGTATTGAGCTGAAATGGTGACCGGCGGCCCGTCCATGTTAAGTCAATGAGGACCAAGTCAGCGTCTCATCCTGTTATGTGGATTTAAACAGGCTTAACATGGGACCATGTCAGTGTATGGTGTATGGTGGTCTCTAGTGGTCATCTGGTGGTATGGTATGGTGAACGTGCATTCGTTAAGGTGGTCTGGTTAAGGTGGTCTGGGGGGATACAAAATAGCTATTTCCTGGCGTTATAAGCGCACATTCATATTCATATTTTGGAAATCTGGCCCTGTATGAGTTAAAGCCCTACAATAATATCCTGTTCAGAAATATTAAGGCCATGTTATCCTGGGTAATTGTTTAATCAATCAGTAAAGTTCAGTACTCACTATAGGTAGGTTAAAACACAGTTTGCTTTGACACATGAAGATATGATCATACGGTGTGACACTAAATCATTTGGTGTGACATTCCAAATAGTGAAAAATCATACCTTTATTAATGATTAAACCAAAAATATGTTTATGGATTACATAGAGAATATTATCAGGAAGAGTCACAAATATTTGTGTAATTTTAGAGAAAGTTTTGACAGAATACATTTAAAATATGTTGTAAGATCATGAACATGGGCCTCACACAGAGTGTCGATTATGAAAAAAATATACAGATATAATTAATTTTCAAAAAACTATAGTGGATCACTGGTTAGTTATGATAAAGGACTTTGATAAAGTGAGTAACTTAACTCATTTAGTGCCACCCCTTTCACCACTAGAGGGCGCCCAGTGGCCAGAGAAAATCCCATAGAGATATGCTGGTATATGCAGAAGCCCTGCAGCCATGACTTGCCTGAACACTTTCCTTTGTGCATGACTGCATGTACAGGAAGAGGATGAAGTTAGCTTGAAGTTAGCTATTGGCTACCAAGCATTTTAGAAGCCTTATTTTCGTCAACTTAGCCATGATTAAACCTTGCACACCTCATGCATGGGAAAAAAACAGAGAAGAATGAGCTCTGAAAAATCCAATGCAATCCTGGATTGCATTGGAGTGGATTTGTGCAGTTTGTTCACAGCTTTCAAACCAAAAAATCCGATTGGAAATCCGTTCAGGCATTCTTGAGATAATCGCCCTTATGTTTTACATGTAATGTAAACAAAAATGGCTGCCCTGTATGTTAGATGGGGTTGTATGGGGGTGGAACATGCAAAATCGCGATTGAAATCATGTTCACCAGATTTGATGGGGTCCAAAAAAAAAAAAAAAAAATTCAAAAAAAAAAATTTCAAAAAAAAAAAAAAAAAATCTTTTTTTTTTTTTTTTTTTTTTTTTATATCCCGAACTTGTTCGGGATAGGCACCCTGTGATACGATCATATATCCCGAACTAATTCGGGATAGGCACTCAATGAGTTAAGAAAGATGTACTCCATTTTCATTTTATGAACAATTATTTTCATGTCACACCATATGACGATTTTAGGCACAAGTACAACAAACTGCTGAATAAAGTCTGATTCCAATAAAATATCTAAAAACAAAATGTATTTCCATAAGGTTGAGAGTGAGTAGAACAAAAGTAAATAACTTTTATGCCTGCAATTTAAAGTTCTTTTAAAAACACATTTTTTGGGGCGTCACGTCACTGACCCGTATACAGATTTTGGTCCCCACAAACATACAAAAACCAGTGCACACACACACACACACACACACACACACACACACACACACACACACACACACACACACACACACACACACACACACACACACACACACACACACACACACACACACACACACACACACACACACACACACACACACACACACACCTTTTATCAGCAGACCCAGAGAGACAATAAAAAGCTGATAAAGGCAGTGATGTGTGGAAATGGTGCAAGGACACACACACACACACACACACACACACACACACACACACACGCACACACGCACAACTCTGACCCCAAATCATCAGCATTGCTTTCTGTTTAACAACTTGAATGCTATTGCTTCTCTATTCTGGGGGGAAGCATTCGCAGATCTGCTATTTTCGGCGAAGAGGTTTCGTGTACAGGCCCCGAGAAACCAGAGAATTTAATTTGATTTCATTTATTTAAAATAAATAATAATCCAAAATCAGATCACCAAAATTGCTCGGCATTTCCCAGTGTGTTTACTTCCTGGTAAGGCCGGTATAACCCGGAACCCGGCCGGAAGAAGCTGTTTGTAGTTCGGCTGTAGTTTTCCGTTTGTTTACGTTCTGAGCACTGCTGAGGCTAGCTGGAGAACGGTGAATCGGAATCACGTGCGTGTTATTCATTTTTTTTTTTACAAACGGCGTGCACACGCGTCGCGCCCACGTTAAACGTAAGAAAAGTCTGGCAGCCAACAAATCTGATTTATGGCAGAGACTGTGTTAATCTTACGAGAAAAATGTGCGATGTGCTGTTACCACGAAAGGAATTTCATGGAGGCCATGAAGGCCTTGGCCGTCGTTTCCTCTCAGTTTGGCCTTGTGCCCCTCAAACCAATGGCATGACCTGAGGCCACAGTGGCCTTGATGCCCAGCTGACTGTACCACTTACTCCTCTGTCTCTTTCTGTTCAATATGTAGACAGTAGACACCGGCGTCTCTTTCTTGTCATGTAGACACCAGTGTCTTTTGTTGAGATTCTGAAATCTTAACTCCCCCGAGTCCCCATCTTTAAACCAATCCTAATTAGCGTGAAACACTGTGACAACACGTCTGCACAGACTGACTCCTACAGCATGAGCTAGTGCAGTGGTTCTCAACCTTTTCAGGCCACAACCCCCAAAATAATCATATTTTAACTGAGGACCCCCCCCACCCTACGAGCACTAAGATTTGAGGCATTACATTTTGTATAACACGGTTCTATTGTGAAAACAGCAGATCTACATGCACACAACGCCACGCATTGCGAGGCCTTGTGAGCATGTAGATCGGCTATTTTCACAATTTCTGCCTCTAATATTTGACAATTTAGCCAATGATTAATGTGTCATTTTAAAGGTATTAAAAAGTCCTTAAATTGTCACTTTAGAAATGTTCAAATACTCTCTATACTCTTAAACTTTATGTTGGTTTGTTTACTGAAAACAATGTTGCGCATTAAGTTAATCATCTGGGGACCCCCCCCCCCCCCCAAATAATTTGGGGACCCCCCTGGGGGTCCCGACCCACAGGTTGAGAACCAATGAGCTAGAGCAGTGGTTCTCAACCTGTGGGTCAGTAGCCTGGAACCAGACCAATCCGCCAAGGCAAAAAAACATGCCTTTGGCGAATATGGGTCTGGCCTCGCTCAATCGTGAATGATGCATTTCCTCTCCCTCAAAATTTGGGTGGACCAGTCAGTCAGGGCCCAGCATTGGTCTGGTCTAACCAATCGTGTCCAGAGCCATTTTTTTAACCCACCCCTTGGAAATGAAAATTCTGCTTGCCGAGTCCAGACTAAAATGCGATACGCAGTGAGGAATTAGTATGAGCAACGCCAGGCTAGTGGGTCGACCTGCGGTTGACCTTTTGTCATTGTGTGCTCTGAACAAAACAAATAACTCACACAAATGTAACCAGACATGAAAGGTAAAATGAAGCATTAAGCCACAAGAGGCGAGTGGTTATCTCGTATTTTACACCGGCTGAGAGGCGTAGGGAGACACGAGGTGCAAAAGCCGGTGTAAAATACAAATAACCACAAGCCTCGCGTGGCTTATTTCTTTTCTAAAAAGGTTACAATATGGCAACATGAAAAATCATAGACATGTTACTATGAGGTCTGCTCTGCAAGAAAGTAGTCCCCAGCTATAAGAAAGTAGTTCCCAGCCTTTTGCCAACAACACAGGTGCAGATAATTGGTGCACTAGCTGTGGAACACTGTGGAAAGAAATAACGCACCTGGGTTTCATATAAACTGATTCAAGGTGTGGGTTATAGTCTCATATACCACTGCAATTAAGGGAAACCAGCCAATCAGAATCAAGGAATGGAACTAGCCGTTTTAGAAAATACAACAGAATAAATAGCCTTCTTTGAACCCTTCAGAATGAGACAACAGGGAACAAGGAATCCTTTATACCATAAATGGGCAACTGATGGCCCGGGGGCCGCGATGCGGCCCGCAGGTTAATACCGGAATACTGATATATTATTGTATTATTGTATTCTGTCAGACTATATTAGTAGCTTAATGACTAGTATAGTAGTATATTTCTTTTATGTCCAATGTATTTGTATTTAAGTTCATAACGTTAACATGAGTATATAACTAAATGCGTTTGAAATTAAATCAAAATGTTACATTTCAGGATTCCAATTCAAAAGAAGCAAAAATAGCCGATTTACAAGCTCAAAACGCATCACAGCGCGATGCGTTTTGAGCTTGTAGATCGGCTATTTTTGCTTGTTTTGTATGACAAAGTAGGACGTAGCAATATGCAATGTGGCCCTCTGGAGTGAAGGTGGAAATATAGTGGCCCTCGTCATCATCAAAGTTGCCCACCCCTGCTTTATACTATGAAATATTCTTGTTTGACGGCCGTTTATACCATAGTACAATTTAGGAATGAAGCCGCGGGGCCGTATCAATTATTTTGGCCACATTTGGCCCCCCGGGGCGCCCATTGGACATCCCTGCTGTAGCAGCTTTGGGACTCATGAGGTTTACACCCGACAGACAGAGACTGTATTATGCTGAACTGCAGTGCAGCCTTGACTTCTCTGCTGTGTGCACATGTGTGTGTGCGTGTGTGTGCGTGTGCAGGGGCGTCACACCAAATTCTGGGCCCTGGATACATAAATCCACCGTGGGCCCCCCATGAATGTTAACTATTGAAAAATAGCAGATATACAAGCTCACAGCGCGGCACCGAGTGCCGCGCTGCGAGCTTGTAGTTCTGCTATTTTTGAATTGTAGCTCTGCTATTTTTGAATAGCCAAGATGATATGTATTTGGCCACGGACCCCCATCTAAAACTATTTAGTTCCAGGGACGACCCCCCCCCCCCCCCCCCCCCAGAAGCAAAATTTGAGTTACGAATGTTCGCTTAAAAAAAAATACATAATATTCAAAGATTTGCACACATTTTCACGACTTTTCAAAAATAGCAGATCTACAAGCTCGCATAGCAGCTTGTATATCTGCTATTTTTCAATAGCTAAAGTTACTAGGGCCCCTCCACCTTGGGCCCTAGTAAAAACTCAGTCCCACTCCCCCCCCTTGTGACGCACCTGTGTGTGTGCTTGTGTGTGCGTGCGCGCGTGTGTGCGTGTGCGTGCGTGCCTCTCTCCCTCCATATGGATGTTGCAGTGATACAGCCTCCATCCATCACGGCTCAGAAGGCCTGCATGGCACTGAACCCATCTTCACTTGACACTGCTCAAGCCCCCCCCAACCCCCCTCTCTGCTAGGGATTGGACGATATGAACACACCATGCGCGGCATGCAGATATCCTCTGCTGGCATGAAACCGCTCCTTTCCCCATTGAAATACATTGGCGGAATGGGGATTCCACTCTCATAGCGTCACTGTCGGGCAGAAACCTCGTATCTCAAAGTTTCAAATGTGTACATTTTTTTCCGCAACGCAAAGCCCTGCTTCATCATACAAGGCCGTCGCACAAAAGTAGTGAAAACAGCAGATCTACAAGCGCACAACGCCTCGCGGTGCGAGGTGTAGTGCGCTTGTAGATCGGCTGTTTTCACTAGTTTAAATCATTTTTAAAACGATAATTACAAAACAAACAGTTTTGGACATACAAGGTTTCCACCCGACAACGACCCACCCCAAAGTACGTGCAGCCTAGCTCAAAATTGTACAGTACTTAAAGTTCACCCCCACAATAACTTGTTTTCTATTGATTACACATGCCATGGAGACTTGAGTTCAATAATATTTTTGGGTCAAGACAAAAAAAAAAGTTAAAAATGTACTCCCATTGATTCCGGATGGGGACCCAAATGCATCCGGAAATCAATGTGGGTAAATTTACTGTTATCAAGTTATTTTCTTAGGAATACGATAAAAACTAAAAATATTATTGAACTCAAGTCTCCCATTGCGTGAGTAATCAATAGAAAACAAGTCATTGTTTACTCCTTTAAGTAAATGCACGTAATTATTTTCCACCACTGTGTATCGACTCACACTGAATGTACCGCATTATAAGCCTATGCATGGTATCTACGGTATGCAGTATATGCAATACCAGTAAGACTCCCTAATCGGGAGATAAGCGACCGTTGGTCGCTTATCTCCACAAATAGGCCAAAAGTTTGTTTTACCAATTATCAAGACATACGGGCAGTTGACAGTTTGCCATGGTTACTCATTGAAGTTGAATCTCCATATATGGAGATAACCTACGCATCACACTAAGTCTGACCTCACCAGCCCATATTTGGGCATGAGCAACTTATGTCTCCATATATGGAGATATGATGACATCACACAGTCCTCAGCCGATGATGTGGCGTGATGTCATACAATACACAAACGAGCCCTACAGTATAAAGGGGCAATTCTTGCCAGGAAAGAAGCATTTCTTCGACTCAGACCTTATCGCCAGGGTTGGCTTATAGCAGCTGTCGGTAGGACCATATATGGATTCTGTTAGTGTGGATCTCCTAACAGGGCATCATCTGGGATACAATCCCTTTTATGCCCATATATGGAGATCCCTAACAGAATTCCTTTCATGCCCATATATGGAGATCCCTAACAGAATCACTTTTATGCCCATATATGGAGATCCCTAACAGCATCCCTTTTATGCCCATATATGGAGATCACTAACAGCTAACAGAATCCCTTTTATGCCCATATATGGAGATCCCTAACAGAATCCCTTTTATGCCCATATATGGAGATCCCTAATAGAATCCCTTTTATGCCCATATATGGAGATCCCTAACAGAATCCCTTTTATGCCCATATATGGAGATCCCTAACAGAATCCCTTTTATGCCCATATATGGAGATCCCTAACAGAATCCCTTTTATGCCCATATATGGAGATCCCTAACAGAATCCCTTGTATGCCCATATATGGAGATCCCTAACAGAATCCCTTTTATGCCCATATATACACTCTAAAAACTGCTGGGTCAAAAACAACTCAACTTGGGTTATTTTTGATCCAACTCATGGGTCAAATAGGGACCAATGCCAGGTTTGGTTATTTTAACGCAAGAAATTTGGTTATGAATGTTGACCCATAATTTGGGTCAAATAAATAACCAATTATTTGTTTAAAATTACCCAAGATTGTAGTCAATATAACCCAGGTTTTGGGTTGAGTGGGCTAAATGAATACAACCAACATTATGCATGGTCTGGAGAATGACAATGCCAATATTATCTATTATCTGACATTAACATAAAATCTGAAATGTTTCAGGGTTTCTTCTCAGATGATTTGTTCAAAGTTTAGTAAAATCAACATAAAAGTGCATAATTAAATATATATGCAACAATGTTGATAATACTATAATCAGAATAGTTTAGAGAAGATAAACAAAATAATCTCAAAATTACCATGAGTTCTTCTCTTTCAGACCAGCTGGGGGAGGGAGCTCAACCCTAAGCTAGCAGCCAAGCACTTACGGTTAGGGTTTAGGCTCAAATACTGACAAATCAAATTCAGACATATGACAGTCAGCTTGCCGAGACAGACACATGGATATGCCATATTTAGCATTTTTAGCTACCAACAGCTTAGAAAATGTCTCTGGAAATCTAGACAAATGCTTTTCCCAGCATGCTTTGCAAACAGGTTCATGGTGCCTGTCCCCTGATTGGCCCAAAGCTAGACCACTGACCCAAGTATATGGGTTACCACTAACCCCCAAAACGGGTCACCCCCAGATAAATATTACCTAACTCGAACAACCCTGGAATTGGGTCAAAATAATATCCCAATAACTCAAGGAAGGGTTGTGGCTCTGAGAAATGACCCCGAAATTTGACCTAACACAAATGACCCATGATTTGGGTCAAGAAATGACCCATGAGTTTTTAGTGGAGATCCCTAACAGAATCCCTTTTATGGCCATATATTATGGAGAAATCCCTGCTCTGAGTATCTGACATCAGTGTGATGTCACCTGTTTATGCCCATATATGGAGATCCCTGCTCTGCGTATCTGGTTGCTATGGTAAACAGTTGGTTGCTAGGGTAAAAAAACATGGTTGCTATGGTAAACAGTTGGTTGCTAGGGTAAACAGTTGGTTGCTAGGGTAAAACCATGGTTGCTAAGGTGGTTGCTAACGTACACTAACAAACCAGCAACAACAGACTGTTGCCACAGCAACGTACACAAAGGTTTGTGTACACATGTGGCGTGATGTCATACTGATGCGGAGATATGAGCAGGGCAAAGGTGTGACGTGTGACGTGTGACGGACGGACGGACGGACGGACGGCCGGTGGAGGTTTTCATAGTAAACTGCTCCCTGACGGTCGCAACCAGTAAGACTCCCTAATCGGGAGATAAGCGACCGTTGGTCGCTTATCTCCACAAATAGGCCAAAAGTTTGTTTTACCAATTATCAAGACATACGGGCAGTTGACAGTTTGCCATGGTTACTCATTGAAGTTGAATCTCCATATATGGAGATAACCTACGCATCACACTAAGTCTGACCTCACCAGCCCATATTTGGGCATGAGCAACTTATGTCTCCATATATGGAGATATGATGACATCACACAGTCCTCAGCCGATGATGTGGCGTGATGTCATACAATACACAAACGAGCCCTACAGTATAAAGGGGCAATTCTTGCCAGGAAAGAAGCATTTCTTCGACTCAGACCTTATCGCCAGGGTTGGCTTATATATAGCAGCTGTCGGTAGGACCATATATGGATTCTGTTAGTGTGGATCTCCTAACAGGGCATCATCTGGGATACAATCCCTTTTATGCCCATATATGGAGATCCCTAACAGAATCCCTTTCATGCCCATATATGGAGATCCCTAACAGAATCCCTTTTATGCCCATATATGGAGATCCCTAACAGCATCCCTTTTATGCCCATATATGGAGATCACTAACAGCTAACAGAATCCCTTTTATGCCCATATATGGAGATCCCTAACAGAATCCCTTTTATGCCCATATACGGAGATCCCTAACATAATCCCTTTTATGCCCATATATGGAGATCCCTAACAGAATCCCTTTTATGCCCATATATGGAGATCCCTAACAGAATCCCTTTTATGCCCATATATGGAGATCCCTAACAGAATCCCTTGTATGCCCATATATGGAGATCCCTAACAGAATCCCTTTTATGCCCATATATGGAGATCCCTAACAGAATCCCTTTTATGCCCATATATTATGGAGAAATCCCTGCTCTGAGTATCTGACATCAGTGTGATGTCACCTGTTTATGCCCATATATGGAGATCCCTGCTCTGCGTATCTGGTTGCTATGGTAAACAGTTGGTTGCTAGGGTAAAAAAACATGGTTGCTATGGTAAACAGTTGGTTGCTAGGGTAAACAGTTGGTTGCTAGGGTAAAACCATGGTTGCTAAGGTGGTTGCTAACGTACACTAACAGACCAGCAACAACAGACTGTTGCCACAGCAACGTACACAAAGGTTTGTGTACACATGTGGTGTGATGTCATACTGATGCGGAGATATGAGCAGGGCAAAGGTGTGACGTGTGACGTGTGACGGACGGACGGACGGACGGACAGACGGACGGACGGCCGGTGGAGGTTTTCATAGTAAACTGCTCCCTGACGGTCGCAATTAAAGCCAGTGGCTTATCTCCATCCTCTTTCATATGTTTGTGGAAAATGATGTTGTGCTGCATGATGTGAGGTGCATGTATATGTATGTGTGTATCTTAAAGGAGTAGTTCACCCCAAAATGACCCATTACCCACCCCGTGGAGACTTCAATTCATGGATAATATATAATATGTTTTTTATGTTGCATTAACATTATTTTGTTGGTAACAAAGCAGGCTCTTTGTGTCCCCATAGGGAACAAAGCAGGCTCTTTGTGTCTCCATGGGGAACAAAACACGCTCTTTGTGTCCCCATAGGGAACAAAGCAGGCTCTTTGTGTCCCCATAGGGAACAAAACACGCTCTTTGTGTCCCCATAGGGAACAAAGCAGGCTCTTTGTGTCCCCATAGGGAACAAAGCAGGCTCTTTTTGTCTCTATGGGGAACAAAGCAGGCTCTTTGTGTCCCCATATGTAACAAAGCAGGCTCTTTGTGTCCCCATAGGGAACAAAGCAGGCTCTTTGTGTCCCCATAGGGAACAAAGCAGGCTCTTTGTGTCCCCATAGGGAACAAAGCAGGCTCTTTTTGTCCCCATAGGGAACAAAGCAGGCTCTTTTTGTCTCTATGGGGAACAAAACACGCTCTTTGTGTCTCCATAGGGAACAAAGCAGGCTCTTTGTGTCCCCATAGGGAACAAAGCAGGCTCTTTGTGTCTCCATAGGGAACAAAGCAGGCTCTTTGTGTCCCCATAGGGAACAAAGCAGGCTCTTTGTGTCTCCATAGGGAACAAAGCAGGCTCTTTGTGTCCCTATAGGGAACAAAGCAGGCTCTTTGTGTCCCCATGGGGAACAAAGCAGGCTCTTTTTGTCCCCATGGGGAACAAAGCAGGCTCTTTGTGTCTCCATAGGGAACAAAGCAGGCTCTTTTTGTCTCCATGGGGAACAAAGCAGGCTCTTTTTGTCTCCATAGGGAACAAAGCAGGCTCTTTTTGTCCCCATAGGGAACAAAGCAGGCTCTTTGTGTCCCCATAGGGAACAAAGCAGGCTCTTTTTGTCTCCATAGGGAACAAAGCAGGCTCTTTTTGTCCCCATAGTTAACAAAGCAGGCTCTTTGTGTCTCCATAGGGAACAAAGCAGGCTCTTTGTGTCCCTATAGGGAACAGAGCAGGCTCTTTGTGTCTCCATGGGGAACAAAGCAGGCTCTTTGTGTCTCCATGGGGAACAAAGCAGGCTCTTTGTGTCTCCATAGGGAACAAGATAGATAGATAGATAGGGAACAAAGCAGGCTCTTTGTGTCTCCATAGGGAACCACTGCTGGTCATCAAATTATTGGCTTAGAACTATCCCTAAGTCCAAGCACCCCAATGGTGCCAACAGTGCATGTGGGTCTGAGCACCCTGGGAATGGAGTGGTTTCTTGCCATTTGCGGGTTTAAAAAAATAAATAAAAAATATGCTCCATTCTCCATAACAATTAGAAAGGCAAAACAGGGAAAGAAACCTGAGGAAAAATGCATTTGCAGGAAATCTTCAGGAATATAGAGCAGTAAGACCTGACGACTTGAAATGACACATTATGTAATACATCGGTCCAGGACCAAAGTGTGGGAAAGAGGCGTCACAGGAACAGCGCACAGCATAGAAAGATGGCATTTGCATTTCTTTCACCATATAGTAAAAAATAAACTGCAAAACTGAGAGAGGGCACTTTTTTACAGATGGATAAAGGGGCAGGGGCTCAAGCCCCCTCTGATGTCTATGTGTGCACGTGCCTGTGCTGAACTGTAGGCCTACGTTCCACTGCGGCAACAGCATGCGTTGTATTTTACATATCGTCACTGTCGCGGCAAAAACCTCGTATCTCCAAGTTTCAAATTTGTAAATTATTTCGCAAAGCAAAGCACTGCTTCATCACACCAGGCCGTCGCACAAAAGTAGTGAAAACAGCGGATCTACAAGCACACAACACTTCGCACCGCGAGGCGTTGTGTGCTTGCAGATCGGCTGTTTTCACTAGTTTAAATCATTTAAAAAATTATAAATACAAAACAAACGTTTTTGGACGTACAAGGCTTCCACCCGACAACGACGATATTCTACGTTGTATTGCACGTCTGGAATGCAGCGGTTTCTCAGAAGGACAAAAGGAGATACAATTGTGCCTCTTCACACACACACACACATGCACACACACACATGCGCGCGCGGCCCTTTCTTTATCTATATTGAATTCCTCCCGCAGATTGTCGTAGAACCATATTCTATTTTTACGGTGGCATTTTTCCCATTAAAAGTACGCAGGGAAAAAGCAGTGAGATAAAGAGCAGAGATAGTGGACTCTAGCCTGGGAACAACTATAGCATCTGTGCTACTGCTGTGTTGCCATATAACCCTAGACAGCCGGGATGGCGTCAGTGTCTTTTTCTACATTTTAGCTATGATATATCGCAGTGTTTCTCAAACTTTTAAAAATGTTAAGGTCTCCCCTTAAAGGTGTATTCAGTGATAATGAAAGTGGCTGGGGGTCATCTTGTCCCTTACTGGCCTTACAGCGTGGAAATGTTTCGTTTTTTATAGATTTTTTTACACCATTATAATGTTCTCGTTTTGATCATTAGACCCAATCACTGAATATCGGTAGGCCTACGTCTCCAGCTTCAGGATATGTATGATACTGATTTACCATGACACTGGCATTTTATGAGTTCAGTAGTTTACAATCTAGGCATTTAGCAGACGCAACTGTGGTTCTCAAAACTTTTATTTTGACCATCATAACTAAATATCATATCATAACTACGGCCATACTCTATACTCTAACCCTACCTTGATTGGTCGAGGACTGGCTGGCCGAATCTAGCTATACTCGTAACATGGGCCATGGTGGAAGTCCTTATATGGTCAGCACACATTCTAGTGAGGAGAATGAATGGAAAATGTACCAATTATATTTTCATTTGAATGAAATACAATCACTGAATATACCTTTAACTCTGACAGTATACACAAATGGAACCAAATGGACCTGTTAGGGTTCCATTTGGTTCCATTTGTACACTGTCAGAGTTAAAGACTTGTATGGGTCCATTTAGACCCCCCTAAAGGAACCCACAGAGGCCCAGGAATTCACTTTGAGAAACACTGAAAATTATATAGCAGCATATGTTTTTTTTAGACAATTTAGAAGAGTGGTTTAGAACAATGGTTCTCAAAAAGAATAGCAGATCTACAAGCGTCGCGAGCTGGTAGGCTACATCTGTGTTGGTTGTACATCTGCTAATTTGAATAAGGTTGATTGAAAAATCTTGAATAATTTAGATTTGTATTTGAATCTTTCTCACACAAATGTTCTCTTCTGGGGAGGGGTCCCTGGCAAACCTTTACAGATATGGGGGTCGGTGGCCAAATACATATTGTGGGGGTCTTTGGCACACAAAAACCATGCAGTGGTTCTCCAACCTATTCGTGTCAAGGACCCCCAAACATGTATCATGCATTTGACCACGGACCCCTATCTGAACATGTTTTTTGCCAGGGACACATATCCACAACACTCATACAGTGAGTGGTGTAGTGGTGGTGATCCTTCTGCTCAATCAATAATTGTGGAAATTTTTAACTACTTTAGAGAAGCTGCAGATAATTAGACCCTCTGGAAAAACGCGTGCAAAAATCCTTGATTATGCGATGAAATATGCAGGGTTTTATGTGATTATATGGGGTGAAATTCCAGAAAGTTGCGCAATATACGAAAGTTGCAAAATATCTGTGACATGCAAAATATGGCGAAAGTTGCGAAATATGTGACATACAAAATATGGGGGAAAGTTGAGGAATATCATATGCGAAATATGAAATAATGAGCAAAATATGCGGGGTTTATGTGATTTCATGTGGTGATATATATGCGTGTAGTTCCGAAATATGCGGGCGGAAATATGCGATTATGCAGCCTTTTTGAAAAGGTGAAATTCTGCGATAGCATAATCACATTTTGCTACCTTTTCGTTGCTTTTTTTAATCCTGAAAAAAAAAAGTTTTCCACCCGACAGAGACGATAGGTGTGTGCACGCACACGCACGCACGCACGCACGCACGCACGCACGCACACACGCACACACGCACACACACACACACACACACACACCTAAACAGGATAGTGCTGTGTGAAGAGGATGAAGGATTATGTGCAGGAGGCAATTTGCATGCAGATCCGAGAGGACTTAAATTAATTTACTACACTTTTTTTTTTCTTTTCAAAACATCTTCTCTCTGGCTCGCTTATGGCAGTGTGCCAGTTCTACCCCTGTGCCAACCAAGGTATCCAGCTAGCGCTGTCAGGAGGCATATTGATTCTGAAGTAAATGTTTTAATAATTAACCCATTTAGGGCCTAGAATTATTGAATGCTTTAACCAGTGAAAAATAGCAGATATACAAGCTCACAGCGCGGCACCAAGTGCCGCGCTGTGAGCTTGTAGATCTGCTATTTTGGAAAAAGTCGTGAAAATGTGCGCAAATCTTTGAATATAATGTATTTTAAAAGCAAACGTTTGTAACTCAAATTTTGCTTCATGGGTGGTCCCTGGAACTAGATATTTTGAGATGGGGGTCTGTGCCCAAATACATATAATTTTGGGGGTCCTTCACATGAAAAGGTTTGAGAGCCACTGACATAGTAGTCTCTCAAGAACAGACTAACTGAGCTCCAGTTAAGTGATGGCTGGCCAGATTGCTGACACAGAAACATAGGGTCTTTCAAAAAGTCTTAGAAGGAATCAAAAGACACTAATAGAATCGGGTAAAAATTCTGATTTTCACGATTTTTCAAAAATAGCAGATCTACAAGCGCGCAGCGCGGCACTCGGTGCTGCGCGTTCTGAATGGGTAAATAATTCCACTCCACATCCTCTGCAGCAGGGGTCTTCAACGTTTTCAGGTCGAGGACCCCTTAGCTGAGAGGGAGATGAAACAGGGACCCCCCACTACATATTGTATAAAAATGTGTTTCAGATTTTCATAGACTTGTTTGACAGCACTGTCATCAGTCAGTAGTGACGTTTCCATAAAGCCTCTTAATGTGCATTTACGGCTTATTCGCAAAATCTTTTTATGGAAACACTTCAAAATGTGAATAAACTTTCATTATCCGCAAAAAAATGTATCCGCTTGGAGGAGGTGGATTTTGAGGCTTTATCGAATAAACTAAATGCACATTTGTGAATGGAAACGGGTCAGACAATAAATGCGAATACATTATGACGTTCTGGGTCCATATCGTCCTCCAACTTAACACTCTTTCCCCTGCCGCTTAACGTCCGTTGTATAGCGTTAGCCCACAAAACAAACCGGTTGTTTGTTACACACGGAGTGACACGGACCGTGTGTAAATTCCTCCCGTTTTCACCTCCCGGAGTCAAGCCATCCGTGGCTAACCCTTATCACACGGTGTTGCGTGCGAAACGTGGCCAATCTACAAGCTCACAGCAGCTCGCATCCGCGTCTCCGCGCCACGCTGCGAGCTTGCAGATCGGCCACCTTCCAGAGGACGCTGAAACTTGCAGGATGAGCAGAGTTGACAGAGTCAACCCATGGAAACTGGCTAAATTTGCTTTGTCTTAACACGCATTTCTGATAATTCGCTTCCCTAATTCGAATTAATTAATGTTTATGGAAACATGGCTTATGTTGGATTTGTGTTAATGTGCTATTTATTCCAGACATTTAAACCACTTAAATCGTCAATTCTTAGTAAATTTGACCTTTCACTCTGTACTTGGTCTGATCTATTATTTTTCACCTCTACACCAAGGGTCTTCAACAGGGGGTCCGGGACCCCTAGGGGGTCCTCGGAGTTACTACAGGGGTCCCTCCAAATCTCTTGCGTTGTGCACATTTTTGTCAACTTGTTTGACGGCACTGTCATCAGTCTATGTTGGATTCGTGTTAAATGTTTTTTGTTTCTTTTCAGACATTTAGGTGCCGGCTACACAGAGCTGGATATTTCTGAAGCTAGAAATGTTTTTATGTGTTTGGGGCTTGCAGCCACACGAAGCTGGATAGTTTGGCTGCGAAGCTGGATATTTTTAAAACCGGATAAATAAGTGGAGAGATTGAAAAATATCCGATTCACTGGATCCGTGTAGACAGGGAACCCGGATATCTCTGAAGACTTTACTGTGTGTGTGCTTGTTAGACCTAGATATCTTTGTCGTGTGGACCTAGATATTTTTCTATGTGGATATCTGAAAAACCGGGATATATGAAATATCCAGCTCCGTGTAGCCGGCACCTTAGCCACTTCAATCGTCAATACGTAGTAAACTTGACATTTCACTCTATACTTGGTCTGCTCTTTTTGACCTCTACACCAAACCTCTTTGCTGAAAATAAACAATCTACAAGCTCTCAACGCCTCGCAGCGTGAGGCGTTGAGAGCTTGTAGATCGGCTATTTTGGCTAAAGTTCTCCTCAGAATAGGATGTGAGAGTTTTAATTAAAAATAATTATCCTATCACTGCAAGGATTTGGTGGGAAACCTGTGGGGGAAAAAATGCATTTGGCATCAGGCACAAACACATCACTCGGCTCCATATATGGGCAGAAACGTGTGTAGCGTCCCAAATTATTGGGACTCGATAAAAAAAAATCTAATTAATCAGAGGGCTTTGTAATGAATTAATCGAAAACACATTTTGTTGTACGACGTGAATCAACGAGTGAGTTTTTTTAATCAAAATTTCGCACCCACTGGGCCAAGCAAAGCACTCTGATCGGCTACTTATCCCTCGCGTTTGTTGTCTCTTCTTGGTTGGTGCATCGCAATGATCGGTATGCCCGAAACTGAAGGTTCTGTGGTGCAAAAACTAGGTGCGATTAAAAAGCGTAAATTTTCTGTAATTCATTAATCGCAATTAATCAGTTAAAGTCCAGCCCTAATATATATATATATATATATATATATATATATATATATAATATGCTTCCAAAAGCATTGCTAACATGATTAATTTTCAATGATTAATAACATGATTTTTACACTGCACCGTATCTCTCTCTCTCTCTCTCTCTCTCTCTCTCTCTCTCTCTCTCTCTCTCTCTCTCTCTCTCTCTCTCTCTCTCTCTCTCTCTCTCTCTCTCGTCTCTCTCTCTCTTCTCTCGTCTCTCTCTCTCTCTCTCCCCCCCCCTCCCCCTCCCCACGCCGGGCACCGTGCCAGCGTCATGAGCTGTAGTGCCCCTGGCTAGCAGCATATAGGACAGATGGCATCATATCTTCATATCCTGCCTGGCACCTCGCCCTAGCATGCCAGTATGGGTGGGGTATACACCTTGTGCCAGCATATGGGTGGTGGGTACAACATCATGCCAGCGTATGGGTGGTGGGTATACAACCTCATTGATTGACTGAAGAATTTAGGAAGAAAAAAGTACAGTTGCATGACAAATCATTGGTACAGGGTCAACCAAAAGGAGATCCTAGTAAGCTTTTTGGCTTATTTACACAGGAACCCTATCTCATAACATTTAAATGCAGACGGTACTTGAGTAAAAGTACAAAAGTATTGGTATCCAAATGTACCAAAAGTGAAAGTACACAAATGTTTGAAAATAGCCGATCTACAAGCTCACAACGCGTCGTGGTGCAACGCGTTGTGAGCTTGTAATATCGTCTATTTTCAAATAGCCTTGGTATAAAATAGCGCTAAAGTGGTTTATGTATGTTTTATAAGATTATAATTTATATCTGCAATGTAGTAGTAACTAAAGTTTTCAGATACATTATAGTTGGATCCCAGATGTAGTGGAGTAGAAGTAAAAGTAAAACTATTGGAAATACTCAAGTAAAGTACACATAACTCAAAAGTACAGTACTTAAGTAAATGTACTTAGTTACTTTACACCACTGCTCATGCCAGTATACGGGTGGGCGGTGGGTACAACCTTGTGCCAGTATCATGCAGGTATGGGTGGCGAGTGAACTAAAATCAAAACTGAACGGCTGTGACCCACAACTACCAATGTTTTCAAGTAAATTCACAGAAGAAAGAAAAACAAAAAGCCCCAGAGTCGCTTGCAATAAGCAGACACGGTGCCCATGCCTATCAACAGTGATGGCCCAGCTACTTGGAAAATATAGTGAGCTACAATACTAGTTACTCTTGATTAAATATAGCTCAACTACACTACAAGCTATCCCCAGAGAAATGTAGCAAGTTACACTACAAGCTACAGGACAAAAATAGCTAGCTACATCAACACTACTTTTTCTTCTTTTTTCCACCAAACAAATTGGCACGCAGGCATAAAATGCTCGCAAAATATATATATATATATATATTATAAAACAGACTGAAACTGGAAACCTTCTGTCTGGCTTTAAATTAAATGTATACCCCTCACTATTGGGGACACTATCATAATGACTGTTCTATTAATTAATGTATTCATCCCGACCGTGATAGCTACTTGGAAAATGTAGTAAGCTACAATACTAGTTACTAATAAATATAGCTCAACTACACTACAAGCTATCCCCAGAGAAATGTAGCTAGTTTCCGTTACGCTACTTAGAAATGTAGTTAAGCTATGTAGCTAAGCTACTTGTAGCTAGCTACTGCCCATCACTGCCTATCAATGCCCTGGCGTCCTTGTAAAGCAAAGAATCCATTTATGTCAGCGTTAGGTTGAGGAGATTGTCTCATTAAGCGAGTGTGTCTTAACTCTGCCGTAATGAAGTGTTTACGGCGAGACAGAGAGAGAGAGAGAGAGAGAGGGTCCCGACACAATATGGTCGATTTAGCCACTGTGATGACAACATTCTACTAATATCTGGGAGGAGGGAATAAGCAACCAATTAACCAACAAGATTGCATGTAATAGGCAAAAGATGACATCGATGCTGTGTAAGGCTTAGGGTCGATTCACACCGTTATAAGGAGCCTAACTAATTTCGGTTCGGCAGTGTCCAGACCCAAATATGGGTTTCCCCTCCCGGTTCGGGGGGGGCGTCAACCGACTTTAGTCGGCTCCACGGTGCTGCCAAAATGTTGTGACCTCCCGACTTAATTTCGGTACTTAGCGGTGTCTTCTCATTCATTCAGCCCGGCTTCAAGTGCATATTCTCGGCTGTGAATCCAAGGAAACAGCGGTTGTTTGGGAGGGAGACACGCCGACTTCCAAATGATTGTGGACGCCGTGTATTGAGTGTTTCATAGCGAATACAGACAGCAGCTGGGTCTCGCTCCGAGTGATGGCAGGCAGGCGCGCGCGTGACACACACACACACACACACACACACACACACACACACACACACACACACACACACACACACACACACACACACACACACACACACACACACACACACACACACACACACACACACACACACACACACACACACACACACACACACGTCGCAACTCGTCGTTTTCCATGACGAGTTGTGACTGCGTGATGATATGCATGCAGCAAATGAGGCGGCCGCGGCACGTCTATAATGTGAGCTTGTAGATTAAATGTTTGAGAGTGAGTGAGAGATAGAGAAGAGACCTATGGAAGAGACCCCGTGTACCCGTCACTGGTGCTGCTGCCTGCTACTCAATGGACTTCCAGTTATTCAGCGTGCAGCGCGAGGGTCAGTCAGATATGTATCCGCCCTGCAACGCTCATGTATCGGCCACAAACGTCGTCATGCCATGGACCTCCAATATTTACAAGCGACTAAGGCACTAGCCGTTAAGAAAGTATGGATGAACTCCCCCCGAACCTAAATAATTTCGGGTCGGGGAGCCCTCCCGAACCGAAATTAGTTAGGTTCCTTATTAGAGTGTGAAACGACCCTTAAACGCTGCATGTCCATATTTGGTTGGTTGATTGTTTTTTGTTTTTTGTTGTGTACCCTACAGCACTGTTTCTCAAACAGTGTAGGGACCCATTTGTGGGTCTGGGTTGGTTTTTTAGGGGCTGTCTTTGCTACATTTTGATTTGAATTATTTCAAAAGATTTAAAAATGTTCCCCCCTAACATCTAATTAATTAATTGTAATTAATTAAAATGCATGAACAAATACCAAAAATCGAAGGAATTCCATGAATTGAAAAACAAATTAAATTAGTCAATCTACAAGCCCTCAACGCGGTTCTCTCTGCGCTGTGCATGTTTGCTTACCTTCGCTTTTTATTTTGTGTAAATCGCTCCAGATAAGAGCAGAGAGAAAAAAAAAGGTATAAATTGTAAATGCTTCCTCGACATGGGCTTGAAGATGTTCGGTATCTCCATCCCACAAGGTTGTTGCACGCAGCAGTTTGACGGCCGAATCAATCTCTGCGAGCGTGAACTCTGCACCCAAGCAAAACAGCAGAAAAACTGCTGCCTCCCACGTGGCAACCTCTCAGATATTTAGCCGTCGGTGTGCGAGCCAAATATGTCAGGGTAACACGTCCCGTCTGTCTGTCTGTCTGGCCGGCAAGCCAGGCGTTTAAGCTTTAAGGGAGACTTAAAGATTTAGTGAAATAAAAAAAATAAAAAATAAAAAATCCACACTTTTAGAGCTTATCCGTGGCAATCATATGGGCATTCCTTTTTTTTAATAGTTTTTTATCCTTCGATTTTGTAACCCATCTTCACCCAGTGCCGAGTTGCCTATGTAATCCTGGGCTCTGCTCTCCCTCTGCCGCACCTGGGGAGACAACGGACTGACCTCATGCTTCCTCCTATGCATGAGGAGTCCAAGTTGCTTCTTTTCACCTGACAGTGGGGATTTCCCCGGTTTGGACGTAGCGCGTGGAAGGAACACGTTATTCCAACCAGTTCCTTTCCCCTCCATCAGGCGCCCCGGCTGGCCACAGGAGGCATTATAGAGACCAGGATACTGCATGTTTTTTGTGAGGGCATCTACCCTAGGAGACACGGGGAGAACATGCAAACTCCACACAGAAAGGCCCTATCGCCAACCCCACCTAGGGTGTGGGCGCTGATGACGCGGAGGAGGGGACACACCCCCAGCGTCAAATGGGCGTTCCTAACACTAGATGCCAAAAAAAATGAAAATAAACCATTTTTGTCTATTTTATATCAAAAGTCCATAAAAAGCTAAATCTTAAGTATTTCCGGTGAACAAAAAGGTGCTGCGTGATGACATAGATATGGTTCTTGAAAATAAATGAACCTTTGAAACAGCTGATGTTAATTACAGAGCTACTCCGTTTTGAATGTCATATGACTTCCAAACTGTATTACTCATTGTAAACTTAACCCTTTCCAAGCCACGGGGAGCCCCTAGCCCCCCCAGAAACCCCTGAACAGAAGTACTGCCGATCAATCTTCTATTTATTTATAAACATGTTTTTAAAAAAAACAATGCCCCGATTGCATAACAAGACTGGACAGCGCCAGCGACATGTAAATATTTACACTGGAGAAGCCACGGGTGTACTCACAGAGGTAGCTGCGCGGCTGCGTTCTTCCATTAATTTGTGTGGGGGAGAACAGGGGGGAGCCATAAAAACACTCGCCCGCAACTGCTTCGTGTGAGCGCCGCACGCAGATGAATCTAAACACTTTTAATCCAGTCATCATGCAGCCTATTATGGCTGATCGTCTGACCCGTGGAGTGGACGTGGAGATGCTAAGCTAACCATCCTCCTAGAATGTAAGTGAACGGCGCTTCCTGCTGGAAGCTACGAGAAGTACACCCACTTCCAGAAGGGAGGGGGGGAGAAAATTTTAACCCTTTAAATGGGTCCCAGAAGACCCATAGAACAACGGCCGATCGTTTTTTTTTTTTTTTTGATAATTATCATTTATATCAAAAGTCCGGAAAATTCCGGCAGCTGCGCCGTGGCTACCTCAGCCTTAAAAGGAACTACGGAAAAGGACGGCCGGGCTAGGAAAGTGTTAATATTAAAACCTGAATATATCGGACATCTGAGCAAGGAGTCTCAGCCGCGTCGTCTTTTCCCGTACTGGGTCATTAAAACCGAAATAAATGATTTTTATCCGAAAATCGGCGATCGTCTAACCTTCCCTAGTCACCGCTCGTCCATCGATAGCTCATGGCTGCTCTGACATGAAGCAGAGGTGACGTCATGGCCTTTCCTTCTTCATGCTTCCTTGACACTGTCCGTTTACTGTCTGGAGGATAACATTAGCATAGCTGGAGTGCTAAGGGCTAAGCTAGCCAAAATGGTCACATCGACTGTTCAGTCATTCTTGGATTATATGCATGGATTATTATGCGCACGGATCGTGCACGCGAAACGCACGGGGAGATCGATGCTCGGCCAAAACTACCACTCTATCCCAACTGAGATCCAGATAATCACGGTGAGCTAATGACCTGGGGAAAAAAAAGAAAAAACAACGGTGCGGTCCAAGAAGGAGTGGTGGCGGGCTCATGTTTATAAACATAATATTATGTCTCAGATCACAATACAATAATAGAAATTTCACGGCTAATCTACCAACAATCATTCTATTTCGGCTGGCAAACTGTTAACTCATTTGCTGCGATGGCCGAGGAGCCCGAAGAAATCCCGCTGTACGGCCCTGCCACGCCCGAGGAACCCGAGGATTTGCTTTTATATAATGTAATGTTTAATTACACTCTTCCCCAGCCCCTGATAAAGTTTGAGCCTTCTGTCATTTAGGGAACCCAAAATATCACACATCAAAGTTAGTGTGTTTGAAAACAAGAGTGTAATAAATGTATAAATCTCAATAAAAGTGTATAATTCTCCCCATAATCCACAGTGAATGCACAATGAAGGCATTTCGCACGCACCGCAGCGCTCCAGGCAGCGCACAATGCGTGACATTTTCACTTGAAAAGCCCTAAACTGCCATGGGCCAATACAATTCACAGCTCCATAACGCCCCAGAAATGTTTCAAACTGTCTCCACAACAAAATAGTATGTTGCAGCCACAACAGCTAGCAGGGGTGTCACAAGGGGGGGAAAAGTACGTGGGGCTGAGTTACTAGGGCCCAAGGTGGAAGGTCCTTTGATATTTTATACTTTTGCTATTGAAAAATAGCAGATCTACAAGCTCACAGCACGGCTCTGAGTGCCGCGCTGCGAGCTTGTAGATCTGCTATTTTTTAAATCCCCATATGAAGAACATTCATGGGGGGCCCACTGTGAATCCTTGTACCCAGGGCCCAGAACCGACACCCTTGCTTCAAAACCAACACAGACACAACTGATACATCTACGTACCGCGGCTTCCTCAGAGTTGGAATATCCACCGATTTCGTGGTCCCGGGGGTGGCAAAAGAGGTCAATGGACTAATATAAAAGAGACTTGTTTTCCGACTCCCTGGCCAACCTCTGTGGAGTGAGTCGCTCCGGTCGAGATGATGATGGACGAGCGACATTTCCCCAGTCTCCGGACAGCTACATACAGTAGTAGACAAAAAGTCAATGGTCGCCTGGACTGGGCTCCCCGGGGGACCCCTTCTCCTTCGCCGCTGGTCACATCTTGTCCACCCATCTTGCAGCAACGGGACGCCTGCGAGCAGTGCCTGATCATGGTGGCTCACGGAAATCGCGTCGGTAAAAATACATCCTCGTGTGGTGTGTCCATATAATCCCAAGCATTATGTCGCCTCCTTTGTACAACGAGCTGTCTGAAACATACGATGGATCAGTAACAGTGAGGCCGAATATGAGGAAGAAGGGCGACGATCGTTCCATTTGCTGTAAGTTTCTTTTTTCACTTTCATCCTAACCTTGTGCTGTGGGCTGTTTCGGACGGTAGCAGCCAGGGCAGTACCCGTGGAAAACTTGCAGCTGTAAGCTGTGGTGGAATCCTGGCTAATCAGTGATCCGTTCTGAAGCCCGCCTACTGTATCCGGTTTTGTACAAACTCACATACATGCAAGAAACGTTTCCGTATCCGATATAGACCCAGACCGGATCAGCAACGGCTTTGATTGATTGATTGGCCTATGGCGATGGAGCTTTATTGGCACGAGAGCACGACGTAGTTCTCGCCAAGCAAGTGTCACAATAAAATAAAAACAGTTGAAAATGGGTAACATAATATACAGTTAGAGGGGGTACCATTCCCCCCTGCTTTTACTGCTATATAGGCATTATATATATATATATGCTTATATATATATATATATATATATATATAAGCACATATATATATATATATATATATATATATATATATACTGTATATATATATATATATATATATATATATTAGTGATGCGCGGATAGGCTTTTGAAGTCATCCGAATCCATCCGCGCAAATTAATTATCCGCCCATTATCCAACCGCATTAATTATATCATCCAATTTATAAATCCGCATCCATCCTCATCCGCAACTTCAAAAGTATTATTATTACCCTTATTATTAGGCTAATATTATTTTCTGGTAGGCTATTCCCTGTTAGTTTTCTTAGTTGTGCGATCACAGAAATGCATTGATCTAGCCTACGGAATGTCTCCGTTCGTCTTTTTTCTTTCTTTTTTTTTGAGTCGGTGCTGCGTTGATGCAGACAGACATGCAGGTAGACAGACAGAGTCTGACACACAAGAGAGAGAGAGAGCGAGGGAGAGAGCGAAAGAGAGAGGAACAAACAACTTAGTGGGAAGTTTAACTTACCTACTGTACAGTACTTTACAATATGGACTATGGAGCTGAGAGAGATTCACTTTTTAGCGCAGCGACCAGAGGTAATGAGTGCGACGATGCATGCCGTGATGCCGTTTGCCTTTAAGTGGACACAGCTGTTAAGTTTTATCGTGGACTGCACATTACCTCATGAAAAATGATGGTTACTTTACAAATTATACAAAATAACACACACTAACACAGACACAAGCATACCTAGATTTAGCTTTTTATTGATAGATATATTAGGCCATAATTTATTTCCTGCATTATTTCATCCGCGGATATCCGAAATTAATTAATAATTATATTTGATTGATCCAAATCCGACTGCACCGCGGATCACCGCGGTCCACCGCGGCTAAAACCGCTATCCGCGCATCTCTAATATATATATATATATATATATATATATATATATATATATATATATATATATATATAATGCCTATATAGCGTTTATGTACGTGTGTGTATAGCCTACAGTATAGTGTGTGTGTGTGTGTGTGTGTGTGTGTGTGTGTGTGTGTGTGTGTGTGTGTGTGTGTGTGTGTGTGTGTGTGTGTGTGTGTGTGTGTGTGTGTGCGCGTGTGTGTGCGTGTGTGTGTGTGTGTGTGTGTGAGGAGGTACTGCAGACCATCATGGGCCAGTCCAATATAAAAAGCGTATTTCTCTTTGTGTGAAGTAAGACGCCCTAAGGGCAAGAGGTGACCTATTACAGCACAATTACACAATTCCAGTTATACAAAATTACACTTATTACACTAGTACACTCATCTGCTAAGTGCCTGAAGCCATAAATACATATATCAAGTGCATTATGTGCTTGAAAAAAGACATTCACAAAAACCTAAATAACTCCCTTTCATTAGATTTTCAAGCTCGGAAAATCAAAAAACAAGGGTTTTGAAATGGCTCTAACTATAGAATGGTACATTGTAAATACAAAATTATATTTTTTTGGTGAAGCTTGTCCTCTTTCATTTTCATTACTGTATGACATTGTCGTGCAAATATATATATATATATATCATTGTACAAAATGGCAGAAAAGCCATACAGTACAATGTTAAAATGGCAGCAAATGAGTTAATGAGCACATTGAAATATGAATCTGTAAACATTATAGGTTAGAATAATAAGCAACTTGGTAACAAATATTCTGCACAAATGGCCTCCTGGCCGAGTCCCTCTTTCTGCCGTCTGCAGGCTAATGAAGCTATACAAATGGAAACATTACGCATCACGTAATCCCATCCTCTGAAGGGCTGGTCTCTTCTTTTGATTGTTTCAGAAAATCGAAGGGTTCCGTTTCAGACTTCAAAATAAAATGCCCAAAAAAGCCATTTAAGCTCGACTTTAAAATAACTACAAAGTAACTACAGTAAGTACATTTTACTCAAAGTACAGTACACAACCGCACACGCACGCGCACGCGCACGCGCACACGCACGTGTGCACACACACACGCACAGCCCAGCCTAGAATCAGAACAATCACTTCACGTGTGGCAGGTCTTGGGAAAAGCGTTGGTGACTCCTGTAATTAAGCCAGCAAAGCCTTCCCCAAAAAACAGTCAGGCTCTGGCCCTTCAGTTGCTAGGTTTTCAATGTAATGGGTCCTGGGACCCACAGGTGGTCATTCAAATGGGTCCCAGAATTATTCTATGGGTCCCGCGACGACACACACATTTTGTATCAACGGTGAAAACATCAAAAGGACTTTAATTTAAACAAATAGTGGCAAATAGCTATAATTTTATTTAGTTCTCTCTCTACGTCGTCCTCAGACGAGCCCTCCATCGTCGTTTCCAGTCATCTCGGTTCTCCATACATCTGGACAGCTTCTGTTGTTGTTAGGGGCAGATGTTCTTGGGGGATGTTGTAGGCTATGACCTCGGTCTTCTTTGCATTTAGCCTGAGGCCAACTTTAGCACACTCCAACTCCACTCTGGTCAAGAGCTCTTGTGCATGCCTTACGTGGTCAGATAGCAGGCAGATGTCATCGGCGTAGTCCAGGTCTGTGAGGGTTTGGGCAGGGTGTCTCGTAGACCTTCTGGGTGTAATGGTGAAGCCGAGCTCCTGCTCCTTTCCTCTCATAGCTTGTCTCAGAGCATAGTCCAACACAATTATAAAAAGGAAGGGGGCTAGGGTGTCTCCCTGCAGCACTCCGGTTTGGATGTTGAACTCTTCGCTGCTACCGTCCGGAGTTGTCACCTGGGCTCTCGTTCCCGTGTACATGGTCCCAATGGCTCGGAGCAGGTTTGAAGGAACATCGTAGGCCTTGAGTATCTTCATCATCATTCCTCTGTGGACAGAGTCGAAGGCCTTCCTGAAATCGATGAAGCATAGCACCGCAGATAGATTGTTCCTCTTTACCTCTTCAATGATCCTCCTCAACGCAAGGATCTGGGCTAAGGTGGTTCTCCCCTCTCGGAATCCGTTTTGGTTTTCTCTGAGGTGGGGATCAATTGCGCTCCTTAACCTGTTGAGTATCATGCGGTTGAACGTTTTCGCAATGATACAGGTCAGGCTGATACCACGGTAATTGTCCGGTTTTGAGAGATCTCCGGATTTTGGTACCGGGATGATGTGGGAGAGAGACCATATTTCTGGCATGATGTTCTCCACTAGTGCCTGGTTACAGATCTCCAAGATGAAGTCATCAAGATTGCAGTGCTTGATTACCTCGGGGGGGATGCCGTCAGGTCCAGCACTTTTCCCTTGCCTAAGGGAGGCTTTTGCCTCGGCAAACTCCCGTGATGTAAAAGGGCCATCATCAATGTTGAGATCACCCAGGACTACAGGTACGTCCATCTCAGCACCTTCCACTGTCTGGTGTGTGCCGAGGAGGTTCCTGAAGTGAGTGAACCAGGTGTTCACTCTCTCTTCTGGGCTGTTTCCTGCCACCTGTCCCTCTTTAGGTCTTTTCCTTCCACACATCTCATTGATCACCTTCCATGACTCGCTGTACTGGTATTCCCCATGAGCAGCTTCCACTCTGTGGACTTTTTGCATCAGCTCCTCTCCCTTGATTTTATCATATTCCGCGAAGAGACGTCGCTTGGCCTCTTTCAATTTCTCGCGTTGTTCTGCGGACGGGTCTTGATCAGATACACGGTGTGCTTCCTCTACTTTCTGACGCGCTGATATGACATCCGGGTGCTTCGATCTTGCAGGGCCTCTGGTCTTCTGCACCACCGGTACACACCTCGCTGTTGCTGCGACGTGTGCTTCCATGACCTTGATGTATCCTGCGCTTGGATCCTCCTTCACCTCTTGGATGTGAACGTGGTCCCTGAACTCTGCTGCATATCGGGCTTGCAGTTCTTGGTTTGCGGAGAATGCCCTCCAGTCATAGCGTACCCTAGGGGTCGGTTTTGGGTCTGAGTCTGGCATTAAAGTCACCCAGAATAGCAAGAAAGTTGTGAGCAGGGACGCTACGAACTGCCGTTGCTAGGTCCCGGTAAAACTTCTCTGCATCATCGGCTGACGACACGTTGGTGGGTGAATACACTGCCATGATGGTTGTTACTGGGTTGCCGCCAAACTCTGCAATGAGGATCCGCTCTGAAAAGGGGTGGGTTTTCCGGAGCGCCTTGCGTGCTCTAGGGCTCAACAGTAGCCCCACACCTCCGGTTGCTGCCTGAGCTTCGTTCCGCCATGCCGAGGAGGTGACAAAGGTGTAACTCTCAACCCTGTGGTATTTGATGTTAATGTCCTCGTGCACCCTTCTGTGTTCCTGGACACCTAGGATCTCCACTCCTCTGCTCTCCACACAGTGTGTGAGTTCCTCCAACCTCCCATCTTCTCTGACCGTACATGCATTGAAGGTTCCCATGATAAATGGTTTTCTGCAACACAAAATTGCATTAGACCGTGTGCTGTTTTCAGACTGAGCCCTCCCTTGCAGGTTTGGGGTCCAGTCGTCATGTTGTCCCCCCTGAGGAGGACCAGCACTACAGTCCGCTGCCAAGCTCCTGCGGACTCCCGCCGCTGGAAGTATAGGATTAGAAATGACTTGACTCTTCATGTTGGGCTTTACAATGCTGGTTAAGGGCTGTGGGTCGCAAAGCCTCGCAGTCCTGGTTTTATTTCAGAGTGTCCTTCTCCTAGGTGGGCTGCCTGCCATGGCTGATGAGTCCCTCCTGCCCATACCGTAACCCTGGTTTGGGGAGCTGTCAGGTACTCGGCCTTCGCCAGAGGCCGCCCGGAGGTAATAGTGGTTTGGGGTACCCTCATTCTGTCCCCTAGGTCCAAGCCCCCACCATCGGATGCAGTTTAACGTCAGGACAGAAGCATGGATTTACAAGACAATCTCAATCATCTCCACCACATGCAGCTCAAATGACTGATAGCAGGAAGGATAGAGTTGTATGCGTCCTGGGGATGCAGTGATGCTTAGTTTAATGCATCCTTTATTAAAAATATGCGTCAGGGACGCAGGATGCAGGGCTAGTAGCATCACTGGGCCTTTAGCAATGGTTTTCAACCAGTGGTCCTTGAGGGGGATCCAGGTGGTCCCCAGCAGTGAGTGAGAGTGAGAGTGTCAAATGAAACCAAATGGACCCGCAGTTTCATTTCACGCTCTTAAAAAGTTTTTCAGATATTTAACCACTTGCACCATCAATACGTAATAAACTTGACCTTTCACTCTGTGCTTAGTCTGCTCTTTTTCCCCCTCTACACCAAACCTCTTTGCCGAAAATAGACGATCTACAAGCTCACAACGCCTTGCAGCGCGAGGCATTTTGAGCTTGTAGATCTGCTATTTTTTGGCTAAAGTTCTCAGGATATGGACGCTAGGATTCAAGTGGTTAACATAAAAAAGGAGAAAAACGTTTCTATCACACAAAGATTTGGAGGACCCCCTGTAGTAACTCTGTGGACCCGGACCCCCTGTTGAAGACCCTTGGTCTACACAATTAGATAAAGTGGAAGAGTTGTTATTTTGATCGTTTGCCTGTTTCTCTCGACTATGGTACCAACCAACATCAATACAGCCTGGGTGGAATAATGGACAAAATCTTATCCAACGATATTAAAATATAAAGGTCTCTCGTCTGAGAGGCTAAATCTCATTAAATGGTGGTCTGTGGCTCAAATGCTGAATAAATAATGGAACTTGATATGAAAAAATAAAAAGAAAAGTTGATAACCACTAGCCTAGAGCAGTGGTTCTCAACCTTTCCAGGCTGTTTAATCATAAATTAACATGGGCACCCCCCCACCCTGACGAGCACTACGAGTTGAGGCATTACATTTTTATAAAACAAACGCACGCACGCACACACCAAGCCCCCAGGACCGATGGGGAGCTTTGAAGCAAAATGGACATGGTGGCCGTTTGAGGTACTGCCGTTGGGGCTTCTATTCGCTTCTAATCATGAACGCGCGTCTAGGCTTCTTTGTATTGACGCGCGTTCATACCGGAAGTGCTCGTTCACGAATTAGAGCCCCAGTGCGTCCATGAACACAAACTATGACGCAAAACGTGTCACAGAAGCAAAATAGAAGCCCCAATACGTCACGTTTCAGAGGCGTCTCAAACGCGGAAGTACGCTTCATGCGCTGGGTGAGCAACTCAATGCAAGTGGACGGGCGGGGATATCCGGTGTCCTCTCTATTCTTATTATAACTCTATGGCACACACGCACACACGCACGCGCACACACACACACACACACACACACACACACACACACACACACACACACACACACACACACACACACACACACACACACACACACACACACACACACACACACACAGTGCAATTTGTTCCTGCAAAAAAGAAGAAAAAACTTCAGGAGGGATAAAATAAGATGACAATAAATTATACATGCTATTTATGAAGCGCTTTTCAGGGTACTTAAATTAACTTCACATGAATTAAAAATGATATGTTTAGATTCATCCATGGATAGAACACTGGAGTGAACATTGTACACAACACTGTGTTGAACTGCGGGGGGTTGCCTACAGTCTATGGACAGAGATTGCATGGGCGTATAGTCCGTGATGGCCCACTTAATGTGCAGCTATTTGCTTATGTAGGCCAGGGATGCTCAACCTTTTCAGGCCGGGACCCCTCTTTCAACATTTTGGGTTGCCGACCCCTGGGTTAGGGTTAGGCATAGTTTAGGTGGTCGGACACGTTACCTCCACATGTGTCGGCTAATGCGCACTACGACTCTCCCTCCCCGTCTGCCCGGATGACACTGAAAGCGTCCCAACGCGTATGCACAGGTGACGCCGAAAGCGAGTCCGAAGTGCGTCAGGGGGGTGAAGCAGTGGGAGTGAGAATGGGCTGGATATAAATAACAACACCACCCACTTGAAATCTTTTGTAGTATGTTCTCCCAATTCTTTTGATACTAAAGTATATACAATGTAGGAGTCTCAGAAGTAATGTTGGAGTGCCCGTTGATTGTTATGCCCATAACATGTTGTAGTGCCTGTTGGGTAGATCTTTGTGCCCATACATGGTGTTCCATGCAAGCCCACACTGTTTCGTAGGGACAGTATTTCTTGTTACTATTACAATTATAATGTGAGCGTTTCAACCGTATCTTGTAGAGTCTAGACAAGGAATATAAAACATCCACGAAGCAGGAAGAGAAGAGGAGTCCGGCATTAATCGCTGATGTCATCAACCAGACGGAGAGTCGTCTTTTTGGAGTCTCTCCATTCGCGATAAAACACACACTCACGCGGTGGATTTGTGGACTCGCTTAGCCGTTTCCACTCAGTTGCTTTTTAGTTTGACATATTTTCCACACAGTTGGTCTTTAGTTTTACCGTTTAGCAATGTCTTCACATGACAGACCACAAATACTAGAGATGTGAGCAAGGCCAGTGTGTATGAAATATTGTTACGGTAATATGCACTACATCACAGCTACTCTGCTTTGGAAACCCTAACGGCTGCTAGGGAACCTTTTTTTTATGTAGGCCTATGATTTTTCATGGTTATTTTTTTTAAAGCATACAGTATGTTTGTTTAAAACAGGGGATTGATTGATTGAAGACTTTATTAGAAGTTTGCATGGGAAAAGTTACAGTTTCATGACGGTACAGTTCACCGGTACAAGGTCTACTAAAAGGAGATCTTAGAAAAGACTAAGCTTATTTCAACAGGAAACCATTCATGTATCTCATATAACATTGAATGACAGACGAAAAGAACACAGTACTATGCAGTAGATATAGTCAGGAAAAAAAGAAAGAATAAACAAAAAACAGTAATTCTATACAAACAGTAAGTATATACAAAGAAGGAAGGGTCAGGGAAGGGAAGGGCTGGGCTAGGTTTGTTTTTACCAGTTGCGAACGGCTGCCGCCTGGCCTGTAAGTGGTTTTTCAGGGCGATTTTAAAGGATGCTTGGGATCCACACTCCTTTATGGCCTTCGGTAAGGCGTTCTACATTTTGGTGGTATAGCAGAAGAATGAGTTTGACCCTTTGTTTGAGTTGACTTTGTGTTGAACGTGATCTGTGGCGCTGCCTCTGGTGTTGTAATTATGGACATCCTTAACGTTTATAAAGTATTGCGTTTATAAATGATTTTGGGTCTTCAATGTTTTCAGGTCAAGGACCCCTTAGTTGAGAGAGAGAGATGAAGCAGGGACCCCCCACTACATATTGTATGAAATTGTGTTGCAGATTTTCATAGATTTCATAGATAGATTCATAGACTTGTTTGACAGCGCTGTCATCAGTATATGTTGGATTTGTGTTAATGTGTTTTTTTAAGACATTTTACCACTTAAAGGTGATACACCATGCATTTAAAAAGTATTCATGTCATATTGTTTATGTCCCAAAAACGCTTTTCAAAAGGTTTGAGGCTAAATTACCACTCCTGAATAGAGAGCCTCTCTCATTTTTGAATGGCTCACAGAGCATTTTCAGCTGCAGTACCACCTTTGGCCTGAACTGCGCCAAGCTCTCAACGCCTAATTTTATTGTATATTTGCTGTTACAGATTGCATTGTCAAAGCCACTTTCTAAAATGGCTAGTTCCATTCCTTGATTATGATTGGCTGGTTGCTGTGGTATGTGAGACTATAACCCACACCTTGAATCAGTTTATATCAAACCCAGGTGCGTTATTTCTTCCCACAGTGTTCCACGGTGCACCAATTATCTGCACCTGTGTTGTTTCTGCAGCCTTGCCGGGAACTACTTTCTTGTAGCTGGGGACTACTTTCTTGCAGAGCAGACCTTATAGTGTATTATTAGTGAATAGAACAGTTTTGATTGGCACATGTCTATGATTTTTCATATTGCCATATCGTAACCGTTTTAGAAAAGCAATAAGCCACGCGAGGCTTGTGGTTACCTGGTATTTTACACCGGCTGAGAGGGTTGGAGACACTCGGCTGCACCTCGTGTCTCCCTACGCCTCTCAGCCGGTGTAGAATACCAGGTAACCACTTGCCTCTTGTGGCTTATTGCTTCATCAAGCCAAAGAGTCTATAGCCTACAAAACCCACAGACTCCTTTCATAGTTGACTGGTCTCTCCTCCCTCCCTTCCCCGGTCTCAGTTCCACTGGCAGCCACGATAAGAACCAACGCTGTATTACAACTTGCATCAGTTACGCATAGGCCTAAATAATGCATCGGGCGAGACAAAAAAACACAAACATCAGGCCCTGAAATCCCATTTGAAGTGGATTCTTTCTTATCTATTGTTATAAAATGTTTAAGTCTCTTATCCCGGCGGGTCTGGGGGAGACATGCATAATTGATGTTTTGAATGAACTCGTTGCTGGAAGAACCATGTTGTTTTATACAGATTGGTAACATAATGATGGGTTTGTAATGTGCTGGAGCTTCCACTAATGTCTGCGTGTTGCCTGTTGCTGCATGGCCTCCCATGCGCGTGTATCAAAACAACATCCCGCTTCCAGCAGTGGAAGCTTGTGATTGGCTGAACCGGAGGTAGGGAGCGCTCCGTTGTGTTCGCCTGGACCGTGCAGAGGTGCCGAGAGCTCACTCACTAGGTTATAGGTAATTATAATAGGCCTACATGGGATGTTTCATAACATATAACACAAGAAATAATCATAACACATTATAAACATTACATATTTATATAGGTCAAGTATTCTACTTAATAATTGGGACTTACAAGAACCATTATCATAGTTATAATAGACCTACATTTACAGTAGTTTAGGCATTTTGGTTTGATAATTTGTGGGCAGAACAATTTGTCCTTGTTATTTGACTATGTTTACTTTAATTATAATTAAAGACACTTCATAGTGATTTAGTGATTATAATAAATAGCCTATGTCATGATTGATGTTTTAACTCGATCAAATTGTGTTTATAATATAACACCGTCATCTGTCATCTCCACCAAAAACAAGCGCTCCGCCCTTGTTCCATCGTTGGAACCAAAGAACCTCTCAGCAAGAAAGGACACCGACGTGTTTTTTGACTCCACGTCCATGAGACATGACACTCTCGGTGGCAAAACTATCACCGGAAGTTCAGTGAATAACATTGGAAACTATGAGCGCCGGCTGGGGCAGTTCATGAACAAAAAAAAAATCTGAACGATTGAGACCTTTATAAAATACTCAGCTCAGGAAAATAAAAGAAGACATATCACATATTGTTTTCTGCTGTGTTGCTTTTCGGTGTGTACGCTGTATAACATCATAGAGGCATTTAACGAGCACAAATTATGTTTCTGAACTAGCTAGTATCGCGAGACTCTCCACCATTCCCTGTCTGGAATCCAAATATTGCGATATCTCTGAGACAGACACTTCCGGTGTGAGTTTGCCACCGAAAGTGTCATGGCGCGTAGACGTGGTGTAGGCGTGACTTCTCCTTCTTTGAGTCTTCTTGGTTGGAACCAGGATATTGTTTTGATACACGCCTCCCATGCTGTCTAGTAAGCACTGCAGTGTGTTGTCTTGGGATATGTAGTCCAGTAACTACAGCGTGTTGTTTTGGGTTATTTGTAGTCCAGTAACTACAACGTGTTGTCTTGGGTTATTTGTAGTCCAGTGACAGTGTGTTGTCTTGGGATATGTAGTCCAGTAACTACAGTGTGTTGTCTTGGGATATTTAGTCCAGTAACTACTGTACAGCATGTTGTTTTGGGTTATTTGTAGTCCAGTAACTACAACGTGTTGTCTTGGGTTATTTGTAGTCCAGTAACAGTGTGTTGTCTTGGGATATGTAGTCCAGTAACTACAGTGTGTTGTCTTGGGATATGTAGTCCAGTAACTACATCTACAAGCTCACAACGCCTCGCAGATCTGCTTGTAGATCGAGAGCTTGTAGATCGGCTATTTTCGGCAAAGAGGTTTGGCGTAGAGGGGAAAAAGAATGTCAAGTTTATTAAGTATTGACGGTTCAAGTGGTTAGATACGTATCTGATGATTGTGATGTCAAACAATGAAACTATAGGGAATCTATGAGAAGGTTGTGGGGGTCCCTGCCTCATCTCTCTCTCAACTAAGGTGTCCTTGGCCTGAAAACGTTGAAGACCCCTGTTCTAAGTTGTTTGGTGTTGCTATACTTTTACTCAAGAAGAAACACTGAAATGGAAAATGGACAGCGCTGCATGGCGTTGGGGGGGGTCTTCCAGAAGAGCAATCTGGTTACGTAGCCCCCCTGCAGGACCCCTGTCACCCCTGGGTGTTTTGCTCTTGACGTGCACAGCATGGGTGCAAAGGCTTTCAAAAGACCAGGTTTTTTGTTTATTTTTTTAAGCGAAACATCTTCTCTCTCTCCATATGTTGTTACGGTCTGGCTCGCCCTCCAGTTCCTCCATAATGCACAGCAGGTGTGACACCCTACGGGTGTCATCGCTGAGAGTCCTCTCTCTCTCTCTCTCTCTCTCTCTCTCTCTCTCTCTCTCTGATGGGCTAATTAATCAAATCGCCTGTCATCTTCATGTCAGTGAGAACAGCTTTCTCTCTGGTACTGATCCCTCTGTTCGCTGAGATGAAAAGAACAAACGCACGCACATGGAGTGGTTCACAACCTTTCAAATACAATCACATCCAGTGTGAAGTGAGCAGTGCTATATTTATGAGTTCATCTCATTATAAGCGTCCCGCGAATGTGACCTGGGGCCTAACAACAAACTCTGGGCGCTTGGTGCCAAGATGTAGACCAGATGTAGGCCAGATGTAGGCCAGATGCAGGCCAGATGTAGGCCAGATGCAGGCCAGATGTAGGCCAGATGCAGACCAGATGTAGGCCAGGTGTAGACCAAATGTAGGCCAGATGTAGACCAGATGTAGACCAGATGTAGGCCAGGTGTAGACCAAATGTAGGCCAGATGTAGACCAGATGTAGACCAGGTGTAGACCAGATGTAGGCCAGATGTAGGCCAGATGTAGGTCAGATGCAGGCCAGATGTAGGCCAGATGCAGGCCAGATGTAGACCAGATCGGTGATGGGGTGCCACCCGTTACTGAGCGCTTTGGTTCCCATGGCGACACGTCTATGCAGTATTGACTCCACTGTGAGGGTCCATGTCTCATACAGCAGTACTGACTCCACTGTGAGGGTCCATGTCTCATACAGCAGTACTGACTCCATTGTGAGGGTCCATGTCTCATACAGCAGTACTGACTCCACTGTGAGGGTCCATGTCTCATACAGCAGTACTGACTCCACTGTGAGGGTCCATGTCTTGTGGCCTGAAGAACAAGCACTTCCCTGAGGTTTTCATTTACAGCAACGACATCAGGAGTGTTAGCCCGAAATGTTAGATAACACAGAACGGAGAAACAACACAGCAGCATAGTGTAATAACGGCAGTGTTTGTTTTGATCCTGGCTGAATTAAATGTTTCTCCTCGCTCGGTGCCGTTCCCATGACAACGGACCTGCCAGGGTAATTGCCCACCTGCCGAGAAACTTATGCAACCGCCTCTCCTCTCCTCTCCTCTCCTCTCCTCTCCTCTCCTCTCCTCTCCTCTCCTCCCTATCCACCTGTTTCCGATGGAATTTACGTAAGTAATAATGAATGGCTCTGCGGTGATTGATGATACATAACAGACCGACAGCCTGATAGGTTATCAGGCTGGATTACAATACAACGGCTACTAAATACAATTAATAATTTGACTCAAAACTACATTTTCTGATACTGTGTCGTCTATTTCTCGCTTAAAATATTTTTTTAAACATTCTTGAGAGCAACGTTTAGTGGTAAATGTCGCTGTGTGTTTGTTTACATGGCTGACATGTTGGTTACAGCACAAGATTCATGCAGTGCAGTCTGACTGCAGCAGGTGTTCTGAGCTGTTGATTAGTAGGGGTCTGTTATAGAGTGGAGCGGTCTTTTATCAGGGAATATCAGACCTCTGATTTCAGCGATTAACCAATCAGAATCAAGCATTCAAACAAGCCGGGTAATAATGTAGAATTATGTGTGGGACACATCTGGTAAGCGTGTGGAGAACAGCCAAGCTCACGTCACGTTGCGAATACGACCGTTGTGCGCTTGTAGATCACACTCGGCTCGGCTGCGATGCCGGAACTGCCGATAACCTTCTGTGTTATTTATTCATTATTATTATTTTTTGTAATGTTATGGTAGCCCCTTAAACCTTTATAGACTATAATAATCTTGACAGTTTTTGAAAAATCACACCTAGTGTGAAGTGAGTGGTGCTTTTTATGAGCTATAATTAGTGTGGTTGCCCAACAGGGCAACACATTATAGTCCTGGGGAAACTTTATTTATTACTAGGGTAACTTTTTCCACTGCCATGGGAAATGGCAGGGATAGGGAATCAATAGGGAATCAATGGGAGTGGGAATAGGGAATCAATGGGAGTGGGAATCAGTAGGGAATCCATTGGTCGAGCTTCACGTGACAGTTAGCTTACTGTAGAATAGTCAGCAACCACACTCGCAATTTCCAATTGCATCTTTCTAGTTCCGTTAAACTAAACTTTGAGCCATTTGTGCATTTCTTTTTGCCAGACCCATGAAATGGGTAGGCCTACATAAGCAAATGTCGGTCTGTCCGGGTTTTCTATATAAAGGGTATATATGATGATGACATGATGATGACATGCCTACAAAAGGCATGATGTCATAAATGATGATGACAGACAGGGGATGATGACATGATGATGACATGAGGGAGGGATAGACCGACAGACAAAGCCTTCATGTCATCACAATGACATGAGGGAGGGACAGACCGACAGACAAAGCAAAAGGCTTTGTCTGTCGGTCTGTCCCTCCCTCTTTTCTCCATATTTGGTCACAATGATGTCACAAATGATGATGACATGAGGGAGGGACAGACAGCCTATAAAGGGACAGACAGCCTATAAATGTACCATTAAATTTATAGGCCCAGAGGGTTGGCAGAACCGGGGTCTGGCACAACCAGGTTGACCTGGTCTAGTTTTACATAAACCTTCTCTTCTGGGGGTCCCTGGCACAAAACCTCTTCACATGGGGGTCCGCGGCCAAACGCACATCAATGTGGGGGGTCCTTGCCTTGAAGAGGGTTTTAAGAAACACTGCTTTAACAAAGTCTTAACTAATCCTTACGGGTCCATTTGGGAGGGAGGGAGGGAGGGACACAAGAAAAAGACCGGTGTCAGCAATCGCAGCCTTTTTCCGCGCGAGGAAAGCTTCAACACGGTGTCTCTGTTAATGTGGCAGCAGAGTCACGAGTGACAAGAGGCAACAGGGAACAAGTGTCTGACTTAATATATGATATGGTCTGCGTCCGCTGAGAAACCTCACATGCTCCAGAACTAAAACGGCAAAACCTCAGGTGTCCGGAAGAAAAAAAGAAAGATAGCGAAAAGTAGCAGATCTACAAGCTCAAAATGAACACTGTAGTATCCAGCATCAAGTGTATAGGATGTTGATTTACAAAGAAAAAACGAAACTAAAACACAAAAGTGTAACACACCGGAGATAGGAGGTTTTTGCCTCGTCGACAGCAACGATGAATGGAGAGGGGAGAGAGAGAGAGGGGAGAGAGAGAGAGAGAGAGAGAGAGAGAGAGAGGTGGGCGTGAGGGAAAGGCAGGAGGAATGGATGGATTGATGCAGCTGTGCTGACTCAGCAGATTTGGATAAAACGCCGCGATAAAATCTCAATGACACAGCACCGCATTCTGTGGCGCATGCAGGGCCTGCAACAACCCAGCACGCACGCACACACACACACACACACACACACGCGCACACACACACGCACGCACGCACGCTTATATATATGCATGCACGTAAGCAAATATAAATGGTAATAAAACAATATTGAACGGATGAAAGAGTATAAGCAGAGCAGACTGCCTCGTATACAGTGCCACTATGCACGGCACGCACGCACGCGCACACACACACGCACGCACGCACGCACGCACGCACGCACGCACGCACGCACGCACGCACGCACGCACGCACGCACGCACGCACACGAAGGTTTTTACTACTATACTTTTGAGGACATGAACACTTCAGGACAGTGATTTTTGCCATTTTGAACCCAGTAGTTGGCTTTTTGCTTTCACTAGTTTAGGTCCCGGGCAAACGTCTAATCTCTCTTAAATGCCTTATTTCCATTTTCCAACAATGGTTTTTATTGAAATAACCAAACATGGTTACAGATGGACTGCTTTTGTTGCATGTGCTTAAAACCCATTTAGGCCTAGAATTATTGAATGCTTTAACACCAGTGAAAAATAGCAGATATACAAGCTCACAGCGTGGCACCGAGTGCCGCGCTGCGAGCTTGTAGATCTGCTATTTTTGAAAAAGTCATGAAAATGTGTGCAAATCTTTGAATATATGTATTTTCAAAGCGAACGTTTGTAACTCAAATTTTGCTTCTGGGTGGTCCCTGGAACAAAATATTTTGAAATGGGGGTCCGTGGCCAAATACATATAATTGTGGGGGTCCTTCACATGAAAAGGTTTGAGAGCCACTGACATAGTAGTCTCTCGAGAACAGACTAACTGAGCTCCAGTTAAGTGAAAAGGACCTTTTCTTTGACGATGGCTGGCCAGATTGCTGACATAGAAACATAGGTTTTCAAAAAACCTTAGAAGGATTCAAAAGACACTTATAGAATCGGGTAAAAATTCTAATTTTCACAATAAAAAAAAAAAAAAAGCTGATCTACAAGCTCGCAGCACGGCACTCGGTGCCGCGCTGTGAGCTTGTGTATCTGCTATTTTTCAATAGTTAAAGCATAAAATAATGATACACAATAATGTGTACGCGTTCTAAACGGGTTAATTCATTTGACACATACACCAATACCTCATTTCAAGCCATCTCCATCGGTATGTACTGTATACCTTGTTGATACCTCGATGAAGGTATACATTTTCGATACATTTCCCAGCCTTATTATGTACTACCTGCACCTAGTGTGGAGGTCGGAGATCAAACGTCTGACTGCCTGTGGGAAATAAAATCTCTTCCGTCTCAACACCGACACTCCTATACAGTATGATATTTATTTTTCTAATCCCCCTGATGGTAGGAAGGATGCTACGTGAGTGCCTCTACCACCACTGGAGGGGAGCAGGGGTGTCGTACCAAATTCTGGTCCCCGGGTACAAGGATTCACTGCGGGCCCCCCTTGAATGTTCTTCATAGGGGAGGCGTAGAGGGTTTAAGCCATTTAGACACAGGAACGCATTATTACGCATTGTTTTGTGCTTTAACTATTGAAAAGTAGCAGACATACAAGCTCACAGCGCGGCACCGATTGCAAGCTCAAACGTTTACATGTGAAGGACCCCCAAAATAATATGTATTTGGGCACGGACCCACATCTCAAAATATTTAGTTCCAGGGACCCGCCAGAAGCAAAATAGCAGCAATAAAAGTATAACAATAATTAAAGGAGTCATCCAGACCAAAACACATGTAGGATTAAATCTGCCTTTTATCATACCCCTTTTCCTTTATACCTGCTTTAGTCCATTTTTTTCATAGCTGCCCCTGTTGCTAGATTTCAGCTGCCCCTGTTGCTAGATTTTGCAGGCCCTCTCATAACTAACAGAGTAGATAGACTTTAAACTAGTGCGGTTATTTCTTCAGCTTCAAAGTTAGTATTTTTTTTATTGGATTGTGTTTACACAACGTCCTGAGACCAACCACACCGCTGTTTTGACCTCACAGGCACCCTTACTTGTCAAACCGACCCCTCCCTCCCCTCCCTTTCTAGCCTCTCCTCTCCCTGCTCTGGTGCAGAGCAGAAGCCGTTTGACAAGTAAGGGTGCCTGTGAGGTCAAAACAGCGGTTTGGTTGGTCTCGGACGTTGTGTAAACACAATCCAATACAAAAATACTAACTTTGAAGCTGAAGAAATAACCGCACTATAAAGTCTATCTACTCTGTTAGTTATGAGAGGGCCCCCGCAAAATCTAGCAACAGGGGCAACCGAAATCTAGCAACAGGGGCAGCTATGAAAAAAATCGACTAAAGCAGGTAACTCAGTCCCCCCCCCCCCCCCCCCCCTTGTGACGCCCCTGAGTGCAGTGTGCTGTTGACTACACAGAACGCACTGAGTTGGGGATGTGCTGCTCTGGGGGCACAGGGGTTGTGAAGACATGTCTGAGTGGACGATGATGGATGAACATAATATCAACTTGCGAGGTGCAACTACTGTATAGAACAATAGTCGCAGCCTCAACCTTTTGAGGCTGCGACCCCCGGAATAATCATATTTGAACTGGGGACCCCCCCACCCACCCACCCTGCACAAGAACTTGGAATTGTACGAGTTGGCATTACGTTTAGTTTGACTCGATCCATTCCATTGTGAAAATAGAGCATTGTGAGATCTGCTATTTTCACAATTTCTGCCTCTAATATTTGACAATTTTGCCAATGTTTGACCAGAGTACTAATAAATAAAACCGTGGGGAGGTGATCTTATAAATTGTCACTTTAGAAATGTGCAGATACAGTACCATGTATAGACTTATACTGTTGGTCTGTTTACTGTTGAGTGAGAAAACAATGTTATCATTTAAATAATCATCTTTTTTTTTTTTTTTTTGGGGACCCCTCTGGGGATCCCGACCCACAGGTTGAGAACCACATGCTCTATAAAAGCGCGATTCTGGGAAAATTGCAGGAGTGGTCGCACTGGCGCGAGTCCCGAGGTTTTCGCTGGGGAAATGAATTCTGCCTCACCAGTTACAGAGAGAGAGAGAGAGAGAGAGAGAGAGAGAGAGAGAGAGAGAGAGAGAGAGATAGATAGATAGATAAATAGATACCTTTATTATCCCAAAGGGGAAAATCAGTTGCCCAGAGGCATTACAGCAGTATAAGGTTATTTACAAAGTTACAGAGAAGTAAGAAAAAGATAAAAGAAAAACAAGAACAGAGTACAGTAAAGAGCAAGGCACATCAAGAGAGGGAACAAATAATATATAAATATCTATACATAGTGTCCTTAAGCACAACTATCAAAATAGTACAGTGTCCAAATCAAAAGTGATATAGCAGTCAATGCTAGTCCAGTGTAAAAAAGAGAGAGAGAGAGAGAGAGAGAGAGAGAGAGAGAGAGAGAGTGAGTGAGTGAGTGAGTGAGTGAGTGAGTGAGTGAGAGAGAGAGAGAGAGAGAGAGAGAGAGAGAGAGGCAGGGGGGGATAGAGAGAACGAGAGCTAACACACATGGCTTCATTATATGGGATTTGCTGTCATCTCTCAGCAGTTATTAAGCGGCCTCTAAAGACCAGTATTTTGTCATCATCTCAGCTTTATACCCAGCATTGCGATGGCACCAGAAACCCTGCTGCCCGCGCCGCACCACGGAGAAGCCTGAACCGTAACAAGGAGTGCATAATAAGATCTGTATTGAACGATCTGTAATTGTTCTGCTCGCCGAGCGCCTTTTGAGGTTCAATCGGCCGTCTTGCAGGGGGCACAAATCCACCTTGTTATTGAAACGGTAGCAGCTTGATGGAGTTTCTGATCTCTTATGAATGGTAAACGAACGGTGCATTCGTACAGCGCCTTTATATCCAAGGCGTTTTACAGTGGGCGGCAGTGGCTCAGGGGTAGAGTTGCCGTCTTAACAAACATAGTGGGTTCCCGAAGGGTTCCCGGTTCGATCCCTGTGGGCTCCCCCAGAGTTGGTGTCAAAGAGTCCTTATGAAAGACTCTGAACCCCTAGTTGCTCCCGATGAGCAGGTTGGTGCCTTGCATGGTTTCCTCTGCCATCTGTGTATTAGTGTGTGTGTTTGTGAATGGGTGAATGTAATGCACAATCTCTGTAAAGTGCCTTGGATAAAGGTGTTATATAATGAAGCAATAAGCCACACGAGGCATGTGGTTACCTGGTATTTTATAACGGCTAAGAGGCGTGGTGAGACACGAGGTGAAGCCGAGTGTCTCCAACCCTCTCAGCCGTTATAAAATACCAGCTAACCACATGCCTCGCGTGGCTTATTGCTTTTCTAAAATGGTTACTATGTCAACATGGAAAAAAAAAAAATTCTACTTCACTAATAATTCACAAAGTAGTTCCCAGCTGTTTTGCCAACAACACAGGTGCACTGTGGAACACTGTGGATAGAAATAACACACCTGGGTTTGATATAAACTGATTCAAGGTGTGGATCATAGTCTCATATACCACAGCAATTAAAGGGAAACCAGCCAATCAAAATCAAGGAATGGACCTAGCCGTTTTAGAAATGCACCATTTGCAATGTACAATCACACATTCTCAGGAGGTAGAGCTGCCGTGTGTGTGTGTGTGTGTGTGTGTGTGTGTGTGTGTGTGTGTGTGTGTGTGTGTGTGTGTGTGTGTGTGTGTGTGTGTGTGTGTGTGTGTGTGTGTGTGTGCGCGCGCGTGAGTGTGCGTGTTCGTGTGTGTGTTAGGGTATTAACGAAAAAGTCGACAAGTCGACTTCATTACACAAGTCGACTCCCACCAGAGAAAGTCGAAAGTTGAAGTCGACTTCATTACACAAGTCGACTCCCACCAGAGAAAGTCGAAAGTTGTTAAAAAAAAAAAAAAAAAAAAACTTTCTTGTGAAAATAGTTGCGAGGCGTTGTGAGCATGTAGATCTGCTATTTTCTGCCTCTATATATTTGACAATTTGTCCAATGTTTAATTTGTCATTTTAGAGATATTAAAAAGTCCTTAAATTGGCACTTTAGAAATGTGAAGATACCTTCTATACACTTAAACTTTATGTTGGTTTGTTTACTGTTGAGTGAGAAAACAATGTTGCACATTAAGTTAATCATCTGGGGACCCCCCAAAATAATTGGGGGATCGTGTGTAATGTGATGACGTCATCAAACGATAAAGTCGACTTCAACTCAACTTTTTACTGAGTCGAGTCGACTTGCAAAAATCACAAGTCGTTAATGCCCTAGTGTGTGTGTGTGTGTGTGTGTGTGTGTGTGTGTGTGTGTGTGTGTGTGTGTGTGTGTGTGTGTGTGTGTGTGTGTGTGAATGGGTATAGGTGAAATACATTGTAAAGCACTGTAGAGAAAAGCTCTATACATAATGCCATCCATTTGCCATCACCATTCATTCACACACCGACCGTGGAGGAAACCACACTGTAATCCCCAATGCAATAAAACACTGATTGGATTATGTATTAAATACTTGAAATGTGTTAAAGAGTTCTACTAACTGAAACATATTGCGTGCGTGGAGCACTTTTGTCCTCTTTCAGTAATATTAAAGCTAATATTATAGTCATCTGAACGATTTGTGACATAAACGTCACATTGCGTCATGACGTAGTTGCTCAAAGGGCGGAGTTTAGTTCTCTGAAACATTTTCTGTAATGGCTGCCGTCTGCAACGCTCTGACTCGGACGCATCGGAACTCTTAAAAGTTTTTCTTTGCATATATTCTACTACTTCCACGACGACCACGAGTCCTCAAGCACAACACGTTAACGGTAAGTGTCTTAAACATTAATTCAATAGTTGTTTTTATAATTTGTTCATGTTAAATTAGTCTTTTCCGTGTCGGAAAAGTTTGCCCGCGAAACCGTGTAGTGTGTGTGTGTGTGTGTGTGTTAGGGCTTTCACCAACTAGTCGACTAGTTGACTAGTCGACTAGTATAACCACTAGTCGATCTTGTATGTACTAGTCGAAAAGTCTATAACAAAAATAAAATAAAATATTTTCGTTTTTTTTTTTTTTTTATGAAGACCTAGCAAACTCATTTCAATTCGATTATAGTTGTTTTATTTCTAACAACCATTACAAACAGAATATTATTATCCAGTCACACACACACACACACACACACACACACACACACACACACCTTGCTGCATCTGCCTACCGGGGGTTAATCCCAAGACAGTGCTGGAGTTCACCCAGAGTTCACCCAAAGTGATGAAAGTCTGCGCGTCTGCAGTGCACACAGCAGTGAGTTGTGAGAATAGTCCTACACAATATAGTTGTTTAACAGTATAACATCGTAGCGCGATCAAATCAGCAAGTGAGGACAGCCGAGTTCTTGCTACAACAGACCGACCGATCGCGACGTTCCGCACGTTCGAGAAGTAATTAAAGGACAGAGGAGTGTTTGTGTTGTGCAGCGAGCTAGCCTGGCTAGCCTGGCTAGCCGACCATGCAAATGGAAATGGATATATGTGATTTGTTTACGAGAGAGAGACAGCATCTAATGGTGAGTCCAAGCATGGGTTTCTATTACTGTAGCAGCTAAAATGGATGTGCATTGTGAAATGCTGGTCTGTTATGTTGCGTTAACGTGCACACATGGGTTTGTGTGAGTATCCGTTGTCATGGTAACTTGGCTGCTGTGAAAAGCCGTGACACAGCGCTCTTTATTATGACATAATATGTTAACGACTAGTCGACTAGTCGACTACCAGTGGCTTCAACTAGTCGATCTGTAAAAAATGCTTGAAGTGAAAGCCCTAGTGTGTGTGTGTGTGTGTGTGTGTGTGTGTGCGTTCGTGCGTAGAAGAAGCAGATTTTGACTGAGTAATGTCCAGTTAAACCAGTGTGGTCCTCATATGCAAGGGTTTTGCCATAATTGTGTGTGTGTGTATGGGTAATGTCCCAATAAACAAGGGAGGTCTTCATTAACCACCTTTGTGCTAGGAAACGCCTTCTCCGCCTTTGTCCCGCCCCGTCCTCATAATCCTTAAAATGTCTGACTTCATTTGAATTTGAATATCTCGAGTTTCTTTGACAATTATTGAATCTTGAATAGACAGAAATGTTCCTGATTTTTGGGGAACCATTTTTATCTTTCTGGCATCTCTCTAGGACAACGGGAAAGGTGGGACCCCATAATGCATAAAAAAACTTGTGAAGATGAAAAAGTCCTCATGTGTGTGTGTGTGTGTGAATGGGTATAGGTGAAATACATTGTAAAGCACTGTAGAGAAAAGCTCTATACATAATGCCATCAATTTGCCATCACCATTCACCGTGTGTGCGTTCGTGCGTGCGTGTGTGAGTTGCTTAAACTATATGAAGCGAGTCATTAAACATGAACTTGTGGTAGTTTTAATACTTTTGATAACTGGAGTCTAGGTTAAGAGCACACTCAAAAAATAACATCATGTTTGCCTAAAATGCCCGCTGCCCATGCTGTGTGTGTGTGTGTGTGTGTGTGTGTGTGTGTGTGTGTGTGTGTGTGTGTGTGTGTGAGTGAGTGAGTGAGTGAGTGAGTGAGTGAGTGAGTGAGTGAGTGAGTGAGTGAGTGAGTGAGTGAGTGTGTGTGTGTGTGTGTGTGTGTGTGTGTGCGCGCGCGCGCGCGTCGGTGAGTTGTATTAAACATTAACCCTGGTAGTTTGAATTATTTTTTTTATATTTGGAAGGTGTCCATGTCGTGTTTAATTGCACGCTAAACAGTTGCATTCTTCTACGTGCACACACTTTACGTGTGTGTGTGTGTGTGTGTGTGTGTGTGGGTGCGTGCACGCACACTGTTTGCTTTGTGTAGCATTAGGCTGTATTTAGAGCAGTATTTGATTTTGCTGGGTGTAAATGGTAGCTACATTGTGTTGAAACGTTCATTATTTGTCTTAAATGAAGGAAGACAGATTCATTATGCTCCCTGGCACAGATTTACAAGCATACATCGTGTCACAACACAACTCGCCATTTTCTGTAGGCACACCTAAATTCCAAGTCTTCATTGTGATGCACAATGGTACAGACCATATGTTTAGTTTGCTTGTAGATCTATTCTTTTTGGTGAGTAGCCCTGGCACAATGTTTTATTTGCTTAAAATTATGTAGGCCTACAGTTTGATTTCATTACTGTATATTAGTTGTGTATGTGTACAAGGGTCATCACCATGTTGGCTTATGGTGGACATATTTTGTCAAAATTATTATTTTTTTTGCCAGACATGGGGAAATGAGCAGAGAATATTACCAGAAAAACAGAGCTAGCCTTGAATGAACATAACACTGTAACTCTTGAGTGTACAAATGGAACCAAATGAACCCTTACAGGTCTGTTACTCTGAGTGTACAAATGGAACCAAATGGACCCTTACAGCTCTGTAACTCTGAGTGTACAAATGGAACCAAATGGACCCTTACAGCTCTGTAACTCTGAGTGTACAAATGGAACCAAATGGACCCTTACAGCTCTGTAACTCTGAGTGTACAAATGGAACCAAATGGACCCTTACAGCTCTGTAACTCTGAGTGTACAAATGGAACCAAATGGACCCTTACAGCTCTGTAACTCTGAGTGTACAAATGGAACCAAATGGACCCTTACAGGTCTGTAACTCTTGAGTGTACAAATGGAACCAAATGAACCCTTACATGTCTGTTACTCGTTGTCGCTGAGTGTCCAAGCAGGTCCATTTGGTTCCATTACACTCAGTTAAGGGGTCCTTAAAAATAAAACATTTGAGAACCACTAGTACTATGGAATATGTCATAGTGTCGTAGTAAATAAAATAAAACAGTTACTGGGTATGATAAAAAAAAAAAAAAAAAAGAAAATCCATTGTCTAAAATATTTTGTTCGGCGACTATTATTCAAAGTAGTATATTGTTTAACAGTGGCTTTTGATTGTTCCTTCACTTCCCTCCAGGCTCCGAAGTCCAAGCAGGCGTTGGAGGTGGCACAGACTCGAGGCAGCAGCAACAGTGCCACTTGACAAGGTACTAACATCACTGAAAACAAAGCTGGGATTGTATTCAGTAACAGTAGTCCTTAACTTCCACATTATCCACCAGCCAGCCTTAGTTATCCTATGCAAAGTACTCTTATATCTGTATTTCAATGTTACTGTATATGCGATGCATAAAGTGGGTCCTGTGTAAAGAAGCCGTAAAGCTTTCTAGGATCTCTTTAGTTGACGTTGTACCAGTGATTTGTACTGTAATGTAACTGTACTTTTTCCTATTACAAACTTCTAATAAAATAATCAATCAATCAGAATGGAAATTGAAAGACAACACTGGGTTGTCCATCTATAGTAGTATATTTAACAGTGGCTTTGATTTCACTTCCCTCAGGCCCAGAAGTCCAAGCAGGCGTTGGAGGTGGCACCATAACTCTATGGGTGGCACAGACTCCAAGGAAGCAGCAGCTCTAGCAAGCATAGAACAGCAAGCATAGAACAGCTGACAAGGTACTAATATCACTGAACAAACACAATATAGCTATGATTACTGTCAGAATATCAAGCTTGAACCTTTGAACAAAACAAGTTTTAAACCAAAGATTTCACTTACCCTACCTAAATTGTACATATGGCAGTGTAATGGTAGGCTTATATTAACTTGCATTTATGCTGCTGGGGCTAAAATGAAATGCAAGTCATGCTTGTTCAGCAAAGTACGGTGAGTGTATCCAACCAACACTGATGATTTGAAATCATAAACCGGTTAATAAGTAAAATGGTGGTTAGTTGCTGTCCTACTTGTATGTTTCCTACTGCTTTAATATTGTGTCTTTACTCTGTAGGTCCAGACCCAGCTGACTCAAACACTCAACCCAACTGCAGCAGATTCAGCACCAGCTGAGCCAGAGTCAGAAAGAACTTCAATAGGCCCAAGACCCAAACGCAACAGGTAACAAATGTACTACAGTAACTGTCTAATACTGTCTGTATTTTTTGGCGATGTGGAGGCAGCCCACCCCCCTTGCTAAGCACGGAAACATGTTTTTTGTTTCCAGGTCCCTGCCGGTACCCATATGACTTGGCTTGCAAGTTGTGTTCAGTGCCCTTTACTGGTCGAGCACAATTATTCACACATTATAGGCTGCAGCACAGTCAATCTTCAGGAGTCAGTCAAAGGTAAATCCAAGACAACATGTCTGATTTATTCACGCTTGCACACATTACTTTAACTTGTACAAACACAACATACTATCTTCTGAGTCTGACACTTAAAGGGGCACTCCACCACTTTTCAACCTATGTTCATAATTGGTCCTCACTCAAAAATTGCTTTATTTTATTTTATTATATATATTTTCTCTCAGAGGAGGGCTGTGGGCAGGTCAGAAACCCATCGTCTTGTGACATCATCGATTGCCAATCCAGCTTATAGAAACTGCAAGCTTTCTATTCCTGAAAAGTTGCAATTTTAAAGTGGAAGCCATTGTTCTCGCGATAATAAAAATCTAAATATTTTTTTCAAAAATATTGATTTTTTTTTTTTTTGGAAAATGAAGATGTCACAAGATGATGGATTCTGAACTTCCCACAGTTCTCCTAGGAGACTTGGACTGAGTAGATTTTTTTAGATTTTGTTTATCATGAAGTGGTGAACTACTCCTTTAAGCTACTTCTCAGTTACCAGAGAAAAAAATACATTTTTGGAAAATGAGAATCGATTCTGAATCGTACCACGTTAGAAACAAGAGTCGAGTTCAAATCAATCTTTTCCATGCACCCCTACAAGTATCTGAACCTTTTGTTCTGTTCTTTTGTTTTTTATAGGTCTATGCTGAGTTCCAGCGGGTAACGAACCAGAACCTGCCCAACAAGTTCTACGCTGAGTTGGATCGCCACACTCCCCGCTTGGGAAGAGGCATCCAGAACTGGAGTGGTCGCAGATGCATTGAATGGAATGTTCAAGCTACATGATGAACAGGTAGATATTATGTATCTGCATGATATAATAACCAGTGTAATGACCCAAATTAAGGGCACGGTGGCGCAGTCGGAAGAGCCGTCTCCTCACAGCCCTCTCCTCCGCATCCACAGTGCCCACACACCCTAGGTGGGGTTGGTGAAAGGGCCTTTCTGAGTTTGCATGTTCTGGCGTGTCTCCTAGGTAATCCTGGTCACTATAATCCCTCCCCCTGGCCAGCCGGGGCGCCTGATGGAGGGGATTGTAACTGGTTGGAATAACGTGTTCCTTCCACGCACTACATCCAACCGGGGACGTTCCCCCTGTCAGGTGATAAGAAGCGGGCTGCACACTACTCATGCACTGAAGGAAGCATGAGCTCAGTTTCAGGGCTCTCCCCAGGTTGGCAGAGGGAGTGCAGAGCTCAGGATTACAGTTTAGGCAAATTGGCACCTGGCGAAAAATGGGTTACAAAGTCATGGGATAAAAAAAGAAGCAAATAAACTAGTATTGTCCCTAAGACTTGTGTTTTAGCTAATTCATTAGTAAATGTCTAAATATTTGCACTTTTTTAATCTTCATAGGAATGTGCATGATCTCTACACGAAGCGTACAACTGTGCTCCATGCCCTTCCGGTGTTCCTGCGAGAGGATGGTGTTCCTGCGAGAGGATGCCTCTACAGTGTTCAAAACGTGCACGGTGAGTCCTCATTATCACACCTAAATTAACCATTCATACTAGTGTTCTGTTATTCTGGGGAAAGTGTTGGCTGAAATTTGCCGATCGACAAGCTCAGAGTGTGACGCAGCGCGTTGTGTTGTGACCAGTTGGCTGGTCAGTCATGCACAGTAATACCATGGTCAGTATACCAGTTACAAATGCTTTTGGCTGATTTATTAAAATGTGTATATTGCTGCTTAGTTTGTTCAGTAACTGGGGTTGCCCATTTCCTCAAGCTCTTCGGTAAACAGAAACTTTATACTAATTTTCTCCGCTCAGAAGAGAATGCAACAAAGATCAGCTTCAATTCTCTAGTATTACAGTTCCAAATTTGTCTTTGTTTTCTTTTTCTTTTATGATCACTTTGAATTGCACTTGTTTATCCTGTCCCGAGTTCATTCTCCTGATCAAACATAATACTAAATACTAGGAAGGTGGAGAAACCTGTTATTGAACTCCTGAGTGATGCGATTCGTATGTGATGTACTGAGTGATGCGATTAGTATGTGATGTACATTTCCTTCATTCCTTCAGGAAATTGACAACGATCCAGGGCTCTTTGGCGGAGTTGTGCTCCTGATGGCGGCGGCAGTTGGAGATGGCAGGCGGGCTATACACTACAACCTGAGGGAAGTCAGTCATCATTGAAGGTGAAGATGTGATCTCCCTTCCCAGATAGTATTTTTTTTTTACGTCAAGGGCCTTCCTTCAGGCCTTGAGGTCAGTGTATCCACAGTTCTCTACTATAAACAAGTTGGACAAGATGAGAGAGTGAATGTGTTGGACATTGTTCAATACCCATGTACACACAGGGTTTAGTTTTTCTTTTCTATCTTCAAGGATCTTGTCTCATCTGTTTTTCTTGTATTTACTTAAACCTGTATTCAGTGACTACTGATTTCACTTGCATTTAAAAGTGTACATTTCAGTTGTAGTTTGAAGTTTAGAATTTGTTTATGGCTGTATTCATCAACCGTGTAAAAAAAAAAAAAATACAGTATGTTCCATGCACTATTTTGTAATGTTGGTTAACCAAACATTTGCGGAAACCAGCCTGAAGGTCCTAAAGTTGGCTGCACTAGTCCAGTTATTAAACTGTATGACCAAATTAAATGAGAATTACAGGGTTCCCACGGTCATGAAATTCCTGGAAATATTTTGAAATTAGATTATTTTTTTTCAGTACTGGAAAAGTTTTGGAATTTATCAAGGGTCCTGGAAGGTCCTGGAAAAAAATAGCTATTTTCACAATAGAACCGTGTTATACAGAATTCCTCAACTCTTAGTGCTCGTCAGGGTGGGGGGGTCCCCTGTTAAAACATGATTATTTCAGGGGTCACGGCCTGAAAAGGTTGAGAACCACTGGCATACACTACCTGTCTTAGGGCATTGCGTATAGGAGTAAGTGACCTGTTATTTGGCTGAATTATTGTTATATAGTCCTGGAAATTGGGTTAAATATTCTGGAAACATTTTGGAAATGAATTGGTAAAGATGTGTGGGAACCCTGGAATTAATTTTAGTTGCACTGTTTAAGATTACATTTCAGTTGTTTGACGTTTGCAATCTGTTCATGACAAGATTATGGATGTATTTAAAAAGTACATGGTACTGTCTGTAGTATACTTGCGCAACAGCGCTGTGACCAAGTGGTGCTCACACACATATATAAATATATATATACACACACATAGACAGGCAGAGACAGGCACATACATAGACAGGCAGGCAGGCAGGCAGGCAGAGACAGACACATACATAGACAGGCAGGCAGAGACGGACACATACATAGACTGGCAGGCAGAGACGGACATACATAGACTGACAGACAGAGACAAACAGACAGACAGGCAGAGACGGACACACACAAGACGGACAGACACACACACACACACACAAGACAGACAGGCAGATACACAAGACGGACGGACAGACAGAGACACACACACACACACGTCAAACTCAGAGCAACCAGTAGTAGTTTTATGCAGACAGTTGTTTGTTGTTTACAATCTGCTCAACAGTTTAAGTAAAATGACATGGTACTTTGCACTTTTTGTAAAATAGTCTTTATAAAGTTAACCACACGTTAACATAAACTGGCCAGAAGGCATGTTTTTATAGCTTTTATGGTGTGGTCATTACATGTGTTTGGACAATTCATTGTTTGCACTTTAAATTCATACACTATACCTTGGGTATTACCACACACTGGAAATGGTTGATACTATTGTAATTGCAAACTTTTATACAATGTATCTTCATTTGCTTTTTCAGTTTGTTTTTGTCAGTTTATTTTTATGTGGAAGATGTCATTGGTATTTAAAGTTTAAAAATTGACTTACCGTATGTCAATGTTCAAAATGTTAAATAAACTGATTTCATGGAACTGAATTTCTGCTTTTTTAGTTGTGATTTAATTAAAAGGTTAATACAATTATTTCATGGTAATTGATATATAGAAGTACAAGTAACTAATTTATAAGTTCTGATAAATGGTACATGTAAGTGAAATATATAAGTACAAGTAACTCTATTTTTTAAAGTTCTGATAACTGACACATGGTACATGTAACTGAAATATATAAGTACAATTAACTCTATTTTTTAAAGTTCTGCTAACTGACACATGGTACATGTAACTGAAATGTATAAGTTCGACTAACTCTATTTTTTTAAGTTCTGATAACTGACACATGGTACATGTAACTGAAATGTATAAGTTCGACTAACTCTATCTTTTAAAGTTCTGATAACTGACACATGGTACATAAAAAACATAAAAACATACTAAAAAGTATAAGTTCTGAATACGTCTGACTTTTGAGTTTATTAACTCAAAATGTTTGAGGCAAATGATTCCCTCAAAACTTTTGAGTATTGGTTACTAATTCGGGCTTACAGTGCATGGCATTAACATGGTAACAAACTGCTCTGGGGGTTATAGGGGTTCAGTGTGGCTTGCTCAAGGACACTTCCGACATTTAACTCTGGATAGAACTTGGGACCAATTCCCAAGCAGCCGCCCATACCTCCACGATCCACTGCCGCCCCAAACCTGGCCAAATGTGGGCCCGCAAGAATGACGGGTCAGGACTGTCCAAGTTCACACAGAAATACTTCTAACCCATTTAGGCCTGAAAAATACCTAAATGTCTTCTAAATCCTAACAGTTTTCTGAAAAAAAAACATGTTTCTATGTCAAACTTTTGTCAAAACCTTTTATAGACCCCCATCTGAAAATATGTTGTTCCAGGGACCAAGAGAAAAACCGTACATTCAAAGATTTGCACAACTGTTCACGATTAAAAATAAATAAATAGCAGATATCTATATGCATTTTTATTTATTTTGTAATAGTTAAAGCATACAATTATGTTTAAGGTGGTGACACAGATAGGCCTACCCGTTCTAATTAACCTGGTGCTCATGCCAGGGACGTGCTGGCCATTGGGAAAAGCGGGACAACTCCCGAACGGCCGGTTCATTCCCGGACGGTCCAGGCCGGCCATTAGGGGAAAAAAAAAATGTAGGCCTTCGTTCCATTTTGGGGGCTGGGCGGCCAACAAAGTAAATCGTCACTGTCAGACAGAAACCTTGTATCTCCAAGTTTCAAATGTATACATTTTTTCACAAAGCAAAGCCCTGCTTCATCATATAAGGCCGTTGAACAAAAGTAGTGAAAACAGCCGATCTACAAGCACACAACGCCTCGTGTGTGCTTGTAGATCGGCTGTTTTCACTAGTTTAAATCATTTTTTAAATGATAAATACAAAACGATCGGTTTTGGACATACAAGGTTTCCACCCGACAACGATGAAATATAACTCATGTAATCGGCCCACTGGCTTGTCACTTGTCATGATCTGAAATGGCAAATCTTTGAGTAGCAGCAGCACGGAGAGAGATCTCTCCTCTATGAGGGCCTCTACAACTCTTTTTCCCGGGCTGAATCAGGGGCCCATGCATGTCCCTGGCTCATGCCTATTCCACATCAGGGTCCATTGGACATCTTGGAAAGCGTTCACGGTCCAACCATGGCCTGCCTCTCTGTCATCCAAAAGCACAACCCCAACTCCAACTACCACTGTGAAAAAAAAAAAAAAAACAAGCTCAAAGTCCCGACATCGCACATTTCTCCCTATGTCTTGGTTAGTGTGGGTGATTAGATCTCAGCACTTTTTTTTTTTTTTTTTTTTCTTTTTGGAAATATACTGCAGCTTGGCTGTCTGGTTAGCACACAGCGAAAGGTCAAACATTGTAATAGCTCATACTGGGGCACAGCTGGCTCTGCTCGCATGCAAGCAACAAAACAAAAAAAGAGTATGTAAAAATATATATTGTCGCTGTCAGGCGGAGACCTTTCCTGTCTTAAACCTTTTCAGGAAATTGAAAAAAATAAAATAAAATAAAAGCTGTCCTCCCCACCAGAGAGAGAGAGATAGAGAGATGAGTAGCCTGATTTCAGACTCAGCTCACGCTTTAGTCTGAAACTGTGCCCTATTCTGAGCGATTTACGGGGGAGGGACTTTTTGTGAGCGTGCACGGGCACGACCGTGTGCGAGTGATCGTGACGCACGGTGATCGCGACGCACGGTGAACGCGATGCACGGTCACAGCGTGTGTGTGTGATTGTGTGTGTGTGTCTCTGTCTGTGCCAGTGACTACTTCCACACAGAACTGCGACCAGAAACATGTAATCAACATTAACAGCTTGGTGAATTCAGCGTGCGCGCGCGCGTGTGTGTGTGTGCCTGCCTCAGCCTGCCTGTGTGTGTGTGAACTTTGTTTGAATCGTTTCAACTGCTGCGCGGATTGGATATTTGTTAGACCCACCCACGGACCAGAAAATGTTGCATGGTCGACCTTTTAAACACGGCATGTTACGACACACTGTAAGACATTTTCCAGCACAAACGCTCCGAGCGTCGGGGTGAGTGTTATGTCAGGTGTTCTGACGCGCGTCTCCAACAATAGAGTCACAGGATTTGGGTTAAAAGTGGACAGAGATGCCCTTTAAATCAATGAACATGAATAATTCCCCCGACCCGTCGTCTGCGCACTGTCTGAAGCTTGACCGTGGCGTGGAATGACAAGTTGACCCCTCCCCCCCGCCGCCACATGGAAAGGTCAGCAGACAACAACGTGCTCTAGATCCGCACATGATTATAGGCAACACTGTGGCAAGGCAGTGAGGCGGTTCACCTTTCATATGCAAGTATAGCAGGGGTTCCCAAACCTTTTTGTCTCAGGGCACCCCATGAATATATTTGTTTTAATCCGAGGCAACCCTACATTTATATTTATAGCATATCGCCGTTGTCGGGTGGAAACCTTGTATGTCCTAAACCGTTTATTTTGTATTTATCATCTATAAAATGTGCTAAACTAGTGAAAACAGCAGATCTACAAGCAGTGCTTGTAGATCGTCTGTTTTCACTAGTTTTGTGCGACGGTCTTGTATGATGAATGAAGCAGGGTAAAAGACATGAGGAGATACGAGGTTTCTGCCCGACAGTGAGGATATTTTAGTGATTATGTTGTGAGGAAACCGTTGAGATAATAGCCATTTTGGTTAGAACTGACTGTGAAAATAACTTTGTACTTCAAGTTTAAAATGATACTAAATGATATTTTTTCAAGTGTCCAAATAAATTCCAAATATTATAAAATGATCTCACGGCACCCCTGGACTGCTGTCACGGCACCCCAAGGTGCTCCGTCACCCACTTTGAAAACCCCTGAAGTATACAACCAGACTGGGGGCACGGGAGGTCTCCCCCTTCTCTGCTCCCTCCACTGGCTCCCGGTTTGCGGCCCGCACTGAATATACAACACTGATGCCGGCCTTCGAAGCAGCCAAAGGTACGGTTCCTCCATACCTCCAAAACCTGATCAACCCCTACAACCCCACCCGTTCACTCAGATCAGCTAACACAGGGTTGCTGACAGAACCCTCACTAAAAAAAAAAAAAAAAAAAAAAAACAGGACAAAAATCGAATTTGCCCTCCTGACCCCCAAACTGTGGAATAAACTCCCCATATAATGACATGACAAGTTTGAAAACAAGACACACACCTCTTTCTATCTGTGCCCTTTTTTATTAAAGTCCACAGAAAAGGACTGCATGAGCAGCATAGAATGCAAATGAAAAAGCAGTTTAAGGTGTTTTCCTCAAGAGCACCATTTCGTCATGTGGAAAACACTAAGTCATACAGTAGGCTACATATTTGCTACATGATTACCCCAACACTGATCAAGCATAGTGAACTTAATGCATGGACACGTTTTCCATAATGCTGCTGATACATACCATACGTGTCCTTAAAGCCTTCATCTATTCTTAAGGAGATGGTACAGGCTGACTCTGTGATTGGCTTAATGTCACTGTTGGAATTCAGCTCCATGGCTGGATTCACTAACACTTCTGACTCGGGTTGTGGTCTAAAGCGGTGGTTTTCAAAGTGGATTTCAGAGATTCTCTGGGTTCCTTTAGGGGTGTCTAAATTGACCCTTACAAGTCTGTAACTTTGACAGTGTACAAAATGGAACCAAATGGGGGTCCTCAGAGTTACTACAGGGGGTCCTCCAAATCTTTTATTAATTATTGACCGTTCAAGTGTAGATATTTGACACCAAGCATTAACATGAATCCAAAATACACTGATGATTGTGCTGTCAAACAATGACACTATATGGAATTTATGAAGAGGTTGTGGGGGTCCCTGCTTCATCTCTCTCTCAACTAAGGGGTCCTTGGCCTGAAAACGTTGAAGACCCATGGTCTTCTAGAGCAGGGGTTCCCAAACTTTTTTGTCTCAGGGCACCCCATGAATATTTTTTTAATCCGAGGCACCCCTACGTTATAATTTTCACTCCCAGCACCTTATATTTATAGCATATCGTCGTTGTCGGGTGGAAACCTTGTATGTCCAAAACCGTTCGTTTTGTATTTATCATCTATAAAATTTACTAAACTAGTGAAAACAGCAGATCTACAAGCACACACAGTGCTTGTAGTCAGATCGGCTGTTTTCACTAGTTTTGTGCGACAGTCTTGTATGATGAAGCAGGGCTTTGCTTTACCAAAAGACGTACACATTTGAAACTTGGAGATACAAGGTTTCTGCCCGACAGTGACGATATTTTAGTGATTATGTTGCGAGGAAAACATTGAGATAACAGCCATTTTGGTTCAAACTGACTGAAAATAACGTTGTACTTCAAATTTAAAATGATACTAAATATTTTTTTCAAGTGGCCAAATAAATTCCAACCATTATCAAATTATCTCGCGGCACCCCTGGACTGCCGTCACGGCACCCCAGGGTGCCCCGTCACCCACTTTGAAAACCCCTGTTCTAGAGACTTCTGCAGGGCTGGTTTTCAGGGTCCAGCGTTCACTGCCATAGAGGAGAACAGAGAGAACAGTGTGCTTGTGCATGTGGGGATCATTAGATGGTGTGTGGTAACTGGTGGGGTCTACTGTGTACCCTGGTGTTTCATCTAACACAAAGTGTGATAAAATAAGTAGTTTGTTTTGTCCTGGGTGCACTCTAAAAACAAAAACTAGGCTCTACTCAATTTTATTGGTGAAACATTTTTACACTCAAAAATATTGAGTAAATATTACTGTTATGAAATCAGGTAGATGATACTCAATTAATTTGAGTAAAAGTAACCAAAACTTTTACGTACTTATTAACAACTAAAATTGAGTACAATGACCTAAAGAAATTGAGTAGATATAATTAAATTATTCAGTCAATGCCACAAAAGACTACAAGTAAATACATTGAAATATTAAGTAGATCTAATTGAATATTAGAGTATGATTTAACAAAACAAATATGTCACATTTACTTTATTCATTTACTTTTATTGATTTAATTCATATAGTACCATTTACCCCTTTCATTTACTTTACCTTTTACTCCAGGAGTACATGATGTCAAATGAATACACATGAAATAATTATGCAGATAATTATGTTTTTAATCAACTAATTTTGACCAGTGTAACACCACATCAAGTATGAACATTCAACATACTTTAGTATGTAAATGACATGCAACAATGCCTGCAAAAACAATATGTTTAAAGATAATGATCAGGAAAGGGGTATCCCTGACACTTTTAAAATTCTGTTTACTAAAGAGCAGTGTGTGTTCACAATACTGTATATAAGTACCTCTAATTGAACTGTGCATACTGTAAGTAAGCAGTCTGTCAAACATTATGCACCATAAGAACAATGAGCCCATCAAATGAACAGTAAGTCATAACCACAAAATACATTAAAGACAGTCAGAGGCCATTTGGCATGAAAGAAAATCACAACTTGGAATATGAAATAATAAATAAGCATTTACAGTAGCTCAACATTTAAACATATTGACTATGCACATGTGTAATGTCTATATGCTAAACTGACCTGTTTGCATTATGACTCGAATGCACCAGAAACAAACACTTTACATTAACTAATTACTATCAGCAACAAATACCATTGCAAAAATGCTGTTTTGACAATAAATCCACTTTCAGTAGGTTATACCCACTTTCTGAGAGCATCTTGCTGAACAGTAGTCGGCAAGCAGACATTTTTTCAGTCTCTGAACTTTGGCTGAAAGGTGTCCAGGATCCAACTCAACTAGTACTTTTTGGAACATCTCAAGACCATATCTGAGGTTCTTGGGGTATCTCAGATTAAAGGCATAGAACAGTCCCAACAGATAGCAGCAGACCCCCAAGATTGTTGAGGGCAGTGATGCCCTTAATCACAATACCTACATCAGTAGGTTCATTCATTGAGTCCTCTTGGTTCTGCAGCAGGTAGATCTTCATCTTCATCATCACCTCCTCTGTCAACTTCTCTTCTACTCTGACAGGTGCACCAGCAGCTTCCTTCCTGCACACATTGTGAAGATAATTGTTTAGAGCTCACTTTCAGGCTAAATGTTACAAGACACACAGACACACATTGAGCAATCCTAGCTGTCTCCACACATGCAGCCCTGGGCATAATCTTGAATCAGTTGGACCAGACATGCAACGGATGCAACAGCCATTCAGCCAATGTCACAACCTCATTCTCTGGACATCACTATGCTGTTCCTTTGCATGTGATGGTCTCATCCACGATGACATTAAAACGTCAAAACATTTATTTTACTAACTTGAAAGTCCTTGATCTTGACACTATCTTCTTCCAGATGGTCGATGAGACATCGGATGATGACCTCTCGTGTTCGTTGATTGGGGATTCCTCTCTGCAGAATAGAAAAATAATTATTTGAACAATAAAGAAAAAGTATGACTGCACTTTCATAACTAACATAAACTTTGGCAATACAATTGTTTCCACAACCCAGTTTTAGCAACGGAAGCTGGGAGACTGTCCTTAGTAGCTATTAAGACATAAGACTTTCATACCTGAAGTACAATACTCATTTGTGCCCAAACTGCCCTTCTTGGACTGGAACATGGACAGTAGTTTGGGGGTATAGAAGTCCAACATTGCCATACATTTTGGCTCAAGATTCAGTGTGGTGATCATCCTGAACTTTGCACTAACCTGGAAGACAGAGATGAGGGGAAGAGAGTAAAAAAGAAGACATGTAGATAATAATGTAGGCCTATACCTGTGCATTTTATCTTCATTGTACACACCATTGTATGCAGCTGTGCATAGCTTGTAATAAATGCAAAAAGTCACAATGACTAGAGGGCTTGCACATTCCTCTCACTGTAACCTTAACTAGCTGCAAACCTTTGTAAAGAACATAAGTTATACCCAATACATTTGTGTAGCCTATATGCACAAAGATACAGTAAATCTACTTACCAATATTTGCAAACACTCTTCAGGTTTCTTGTTGAAGAAGATGTGTGCTGCTGCTGTTTGTTGACAGAATGTTCCAGTAGAACTTTCCCATGAACCCTTGTGTACAATTTTGAATCTTAGTCATATCTACTCAATTGTTTAAGTTGTTGTGAGAGATGAAAGATTATTAAGTTGGAATGAATAATAATTAAGGGTCTTTTTAAATTGATCCATATAAGTACTCCATACTCAAATATTATGAAGGAAAATTACCAAAACAAATTGAGTATAATTCATGAATAAAATCAGTTGGTCAAATACTAATTTATTCTCATGAAATTAACTCAAATAATATATGTACATCTAACTCAAAAAGAACAGTTGGATTTTTACTCATTTTGTTTGGTGTGACCTACTCAAACAATCACATACATGATATTCAGTGATTTTATTGAGTAAATATAACTTTTTCTAATAGTGCTATTTACTCGGTCACAGAATTCTTTCTTAGAGTGTGGATTAAAAACACTTCCCCTTGTTCCTGTGCAAAGCCTGGCTTCCCTGTGACAACCCGTTTGGGTAATTGGCCCGACTGTGTTAACCCATTTAGGCATAGAATTATTGAATGCTTTAACCAGTGAAAAATAGTAGATATACAAGCTCACAGCGCGGCACCGAGTGCCGCGCTGCGAGCTTGTAGATCTGCTATTTTTGAAAAAGTTGTGAAAATGTGTGCAAATCTTTGAATATATGTATTTTCAAAGCGAACGTTTGTAACTAAAATTTTGCTTCTGGGTGGTTCAGTTTGGGGGTCCTTCACATGAAAAAGTTTGAGAATCACTGACATAGTAGTCTCTCAAGAACGCACCAACTGAGCTCCAGTCAAGTGAAAAGGACCTTTTCTTTGACGATGGCTGGCCAGATTGCTGACATAGAAATCTGGCCGGGGACCTTAGAAGGACGATTTTTCAAAAATAGCAGATCTACAAGCTCGCAGCGTGGCACTCGGTGCCGCGCTGCTATTTTTCCAATAGTTAAAGCATAAAATAATGATACACAATAATGTGTACCCTAAATGGGTTAATAATGCATGTATTTGTTTTGCTGTCGTGGACAGGTTTCTTTATTTTATTTTTACATTTACTTTAAAAATGTTACTTAAAGCTATAATCTGTAACTTTTCCAATAAAACAAATCTTAAAATTGTCCTAACTATTAAATCGCTAAAGTTTTAGAATGCCCACTCCGTGAATTTCAGCCTCTAAAGCCTTCTGTAAATATGTTTTCTATGATCCTGGTCGGGGACCGGATTTCGCGGCAACATTACGTCATCTGCATCTTTCCGTATACGTTGTCTCCAGATCATACACTACCGGCCAATCACAGCACGGATCATACACTACCGGCCAATCACAGCGCGTCTTGCCGTCTTTTCAGGAAGTAGCTTGCCTCAGCAGCAGTGTTTACTCTGGTGTAGGAGTCTAGCCTGTTACTCCCCAACGCCTGGTCGCAGAGGGACGCGAGACTCGGCGAGACGCAGGCGGACGCGGTGGTCTGGGCAAAAAACGGCCAAAAAAGCAATACTGCTACTGACCAGTAGTTGAGCAACTTCCAGATTATAGCTTTAACATACTCTACCATACCAATTGTATGAGTTATATTGTATTAACATACTCTACGATTGGACAAATCTTTTTTTTCTTCTTTTTTACACATCAGTGGTTATGTTGTTTATTGCGACCATAAGGTCGCAGTTACTATCAAAACCTCCATCGTATGTCTGCCACGTCTGTCACACGTCACACTTCACACGCCACACTTTTGCCCTACTCATATCTCCACCACCGTTGCCCCGATCCATGCCAAACTTTGCACACACACTTGTTGGCTGCCAAACCACAACCTCCACCCCTCCACCCCTCCACCCATTTCTCACATTCCCCTCTTCTAGTAGCCTGATTTCAGACTCAGCTCACGCTTTAGTCTGAAACTGTGCTCCATTCTGAGCGATTTACGGGGGACTTTTTTGCGAGCGTGCACGCTAGGGTGGATCTTAAATCGCCTTTTTTTGATTTTCTTGAGTCTCACCCCCCAATTATGTTCCTATGTACAAAAAACTGCTTTGGTAAAAATTTGGTTGAATTTCAAGCATATTTAGAGGTAGCTCAATCAAGTCAAAGATTGTGCATTTTATTGGTCAAAATCGAATTGCACTGCAGGCACATTTAAGTTATACATTACACATTATTCTTATACTAAGCACAGAAATTATATTTTTTAAGCTTACAAATCTAAACACAAATCTGATTACATGTTTGTCATATGTCAAACCAGAATTAATGTATTGTAGGAAATAACAAAGCATTGCTATTTTTCATTTAACGTGCAGAATGACATGTCTTTATTGCACACTCTTCAATCATACTCACAACACACAACAAGCACACAGCCCCATTTCTTTGTTTACCCCCAAAACCCCCAAAAGTCACTGCAGTATAGTAATTCAGTAGTTACTGATCAATTAAAGTTTGTTTATGGCTATCGGGATACAGCAGCAAGTACTGGAGTTGGGACTCATCTTGGGTAATGAGACCAGTACCACAATATTCTTGTAGTAGGACAACCCCACGCTCTGCATGATCATTGACAACATTCATGGCCTTCACTACAGCCAGAGCTTCTTAGTCCTCCCTGGGTTCCCACTCATCGGGATCAACGTCAAGGATGTCATCTGGGAGATCCATCATTTTGAAAAGCACCTTGGATTTGGGAGACACAAAATCTTCAATGTTCTTCCTTGCAATTGTTCCAAGGTCAACAGTAATTCTCTTCATATGCCCCTATGGTATTTGGCTCGGACTTGCATTGTTTGACAGTCAAGTGAGCGCGCAAACGAAGAGGCTGATGGTGAAAGCCATGAAAGATGGAAATGAAGATGATGAACAGGGGCATATGAAGAGAATTACTGTTGACCTTGGAACAATTGCAAGGAAGAACATTGAAGATTTTGTGTCTCCCAAATCCAAGGTGCTTTTCAAAATGATGTCCCAGATAACATCCTTGACGTTGATCCCGATGAGTGGGAACCCAGGGAGGACTAAGAAGCTCTGGCTGTAGTGAAGGCGATGAATTTTATCAATGATCATGCAGAGCGTGGGGTTGCCCTAATACAAGAATATTGTGGTCTCATTACTAAAGATGAGTCCCAACTCCAGTACTTGCTGCAAATTGTGCAGAACCATCGGCACAAGTATCCCGATAGCCATAAACAAACTTTAATTGATCAGTAACTACTGAATTACTATACTGCAGTGACTTTCGGGGGTTTTGGGGGTAAACAAGGAAGTGGGGCTGTGTGCTTGTTGTGTGTTGTGAGTATGATTGAAGAGTGTGCAAAAAAGACATGTCATTCTGCACGTTAAATGAAAAATAGCAATTTGTCATTCTTTGCTTTGTTATTTCCTACAATACATTAATTCTGGTTTGACATATGACAAACATGTAATGAGATTTGTGTTTAGATTTGTAAGCTTAAAAAATGTAATTTCTGTGCTTAGTATAAGAATAATGTGTAATGTATAACTTAAATGTGCCTGCAGTGTAATTCGATTTTGACCAATAAAATGTACAATCTTTGACTTGATTGAGCTACCTCTAAATATGCTTGAAATTCAACCAAATTTTTACCAAAGCAGTTTTTTGTACATAGGAACATAATTGGGGGGTGAGACTCAAGAAAATCCAAAAAAGGCGATTTAAGATCCACCCTAGTGCACGCGCGTGTCCGCGCGCGAGTGATCGCGACGCACGGTGATCGAGACGCACGGTGGACGCGACGCACCGTCGGGGAGTGTGTGTGTGATTGTGTGTGTGTGTGTCTCTGTCTGTGCCAGTGACTGCTTCCACACAGAACTGCGACCAGAAACTTGTAATCAACATTAAACAGCTTGGTGAAATCAGTGCGCTCGTGTGTGTGCGTGTGTGTGTGTGTGCCTTCCTCTGTGTGTGTGAACTTCGTTTGAATCGTTTCAACTGCTGCGCGGATTGGATATTCGTTAGACCCACCCCACCCCCACCCCCACCCCGCGCGCTCATTGGACAGCCGAAAATAAAAACCGATTCATGTACTAAGCTCCAGACCAGAGAAAGAGTCCACTCTGAGAGTGGGCGGGGTCTCTGGTCTGGAAGCAGGCTACTCTTCTAGCGCCACCATGAGGCCCTTTCTTGCAAAACACATTTTTGGACACTGCTTCTACAGATTTTGCCCTAAAATCACGCAAAACGGTACACAGTATCTCTACAGTCATGTCATCAACATGCATCTCTCCCATCTAGCGCCACCACCAGGGCCACTGCTTCTATAGATTTTGCCCTAAAATTATGCAAAGCGCTACACAGTATCTCTAAAGTCATGTAATCAACATGGATCTGTCCCATTTCCCATATTCCCTCCTGATTGCCTACCGTTGCCTTAGGGATTAAGGAGTCTGACTGGTAGGCTAGTATGTGATGATATCGGCCTATTGCAACTTGTATCTCTGTTCCTAAGATCCCCCGTCCCGCTCTGACTGCTAAAGAACCCTGGGTAGTTAATTCATTCCTTGTGTAAATTTGTTTATCAGATAATCAAGGGCTACAATCTGAAATGTGTCTGGCTTTTCTCTTGGGCCACCTACAGCAGAGAGAGAGAGAGAGAGAGAGAGAGAGAGAGAGAGAGAGAAGGAAGATGTACGTGTCATTTCTGTCTGCGTTATTAAAAAAAGCCAAAGCCTAACTATACTGTATCTTGCACAGCATTCTTGTTAATCCACTCTTTGTATGTTACTAGGTGGGACAAAAGGTGGGACAAAAAAAGCCAGGGCAGATTGTTTTTATAATGGAAGTGAATGGGGGAAAACATTTGTTTCATAGCCTCATTAATGCTATTTAAAGTACCAAAAGAAAAACATCTACGTGATATTAATAAAAAAGGAACAAAAAAAGTACAGTAGTTACATTGCAAAACAGGCGTTTCCCCCCGAAAACACATGTTTTAATTCGTTTAATCCTCTGAAACAGAGAGAGAGTGCGCGCAGTGCATCTTGAGCGCGCAGTGCATCTTGGGTAGGAAGTTGTGGAATTATAGGCTGGCTGTCAACATAAAATGTATTTTAACTCATTTTGTGCCCGCGATTTTCGGTCGCAATCATGTCCAGAGTGCCTCACGCAGGCTCCATCCGCTTGCACTCTCTTATTTTGAAAGCCAGAAGTGCCACAGCGTGATCACTTCCGGTCTGACGTCATCGGGTCGTGCGCCGGAACCGATCATTGTTTACGTGGTGCCATGCTGGATTGCAATGGAGCGTTTATACATGTGTTATATAAGCGAGCATCTGCCTCCATCTTCGCTTCTAAAGTGTTGTTTTGAGATAATGGACATTAAAGATGAGATCGGCCGTCCACCTCAATGTTATGGGATGACTATTGTGTGCTCGTGGAGCCGTGATGATGACAAATCAGCGCGGATTTTCGTCTCCGGACATCCGGCCATTCTACTCGGTAATGTACTCAACGTTACAGTAATTTATTACTTTTTGCGCGACATCACGCATTCGGCACTGTAAGTACTCTAGTACTTATTGCGTGACATCACGCAAACGGCACTAGATGAGTTAACTAGAAATTTGCGGCCGCTGTGCGGCCGCTCAATTCTCGACCTCACGTTGTTGTATAGACTGATTGATTGATTGAAGAGTTTAGCACTGTTTGCTATAGAAGACGCAGTTACAATACACAACATTGCCACACACACACATTCTGCGACCCACCGCCACCCGTGGGTCGAGACCCAGTGCTTGGGAAACAATGCTTAAAACATCATACAGACAGTTTTTATAGACGCTGTTTGTATCTGTCGCTCTCTATCTCCGAGGCATTAATGCCTCACTCACACACACACGCGACGCAAGCGAGTGAACTGCTTGCCTAGTGCGATGTAGTTGCCCAAACTAATATGATTTGAGCTTTAGCCTACATCTCATTAAACCTTAATATGCAAACCTACAAGTCTGAGGGACTGTTTGTTTTGTCTTGTCATGAAGGGGCGCAAGGAAGGGTCGGGTGACTTGCCTGCAATCGTGTCCAACTTTCACAACCACATCCATTGCTGCGCTCAGAATGGTGCTTAATAATATCCACGTGATTCCACGACTATTGGGAGTTCGGATCCCTGTACCGTTCCGTCTGTGCAGTGGAAGTGTAGCGTAGCTCACCATGCACTGATCCCATAGCCTGGGAGTGCGGAAGGTTTATTCTATAGGCTGGCACCATGCTGGCACCATGGCGACGGCTAACGAATTAGCGGACGGCATAGAGTTCGCTCTCCGACATCTGATCTATGAGTTGAAGTGGACGTGAAGTGGACGTGATGTGGGCGTGAATGGGCTTGGAAGTGGGATGCGGCACTTGGAGGAGTGTATATATAAGATTGTAATTCTGCCCATTTAAAATATATTTACCCAGTCGAATATTTTAGTTACATCATTATCGTACATGTATGTGAACTAGTTTGTTGAAACTTATTCGATTATAATTACCGAAATCGCTATGACCGCGCAGCGCCGTACCGCGCCCCGGCCGTGCGGCTGTCTCTCGGCCGTGCTCCGCATCACCGCACCACAGTGAAAGAACGAAAGGACTTTGTCCCACTGCATAACTCCACCCCCGGTAGCAAAAGTGAATTATTCTTTCTGGTTGGCCAGTCAGGGAGTCTCAGGGACCAATCAGAAGGCTGACACACGGTGAATTATGGAAAATGTGTGCTTCTGCAATCTTAGAACTACATTTACAAATACTGTACTTTTGACTACATTTCAAGCATTCTCGTTTCCACACCAGAGGCAGCTCCACAGATCAACCCATGTTCAACCCATATTCGGCTCTAACAAAGGGTCAAATACGTTCTGCTGCTATATCACTAAAATGCGGAACGCTCTGTCGAAGGCCTTAACAACTTGGGTGCCAAACTCGTTCAGTAACGAGTTAAGGCCACTAGGGGTCACCCTGCCAAAAGGAGTTGTCTCGTTCCTGAACGAGACAACAACTGTACAGCTCTACGTGCAGCTGCCTGCCCTCTGAATGACCCTAGTCCATACGTCACCCCGTAGCTCAGAGAGAGAGAGAGAGAGAGAAAATGGCACGAGCTGGTTGCATTGATTTCCATTCTACTCTGAAACATAAAAAGGGCTTTATCTATGAATGAGGTGAAAAGAACGCCAGGGAAGCAGAGATCTGATTATTTTCACGGCGACACTTTACCGCAATGGTCGGCCGCGGTTTGGATTTTAGTTTCGCAAGCGTTTGTAAACAAATGGATTTTCTCCCTCAGTCGTCAGCGGACACCCACGTGCACACGCACAAAGCTTCCGAGGCTCTTCAAAATAAAGCGTGAGTGAACAGCGGCAGCAGCAACAGCTAGAAATGTTAGAAACCTGAGCATCCCATGTGTTAAAGGAGTGTAAATCCCTACCTTCCTTTAAAACGGCACTGAAAAGCCACTTAGAGGCGGCTGCTAGTCGAAACTGGTAACAGTAAACCTAGCCTAACCAAACCCCCTCCCCATGACCCTTCTATTGTAAATACCATTTACTGTACCTTTCCCTATGCAAACTTGTAATACATTCCTCAATCAATTCCTTGAAAAATGAATCCACCACATTCCTCTGCTGACAGTTGAGACCACAATTTTGTATTTACCCATTTTATAAATCATGTGTGTGTAACTTTTTTTTAATACTTTTTATTGCAATAATTTCAAGTTTACATTTCATATTTCACATTTTATATCCATAGATGCAATATATTTTCTTTTCTCTCTCTTTATTTTTTTACATAACACGTGCAAAAAAAAAAAAACACCACAATAGGAATACATAAAATAAAATAAAAATAAAATAAAGAGGCTTTTTCGTTTGACGTCCGTGCCTAAAAACACCCTTGGTCTGAATAAAAACACAAAACAAAATGGACCGAAACAAAAAAAGAGGGGTTATGTGGGCATGCCATCCTTACTTAAAAGATACGCAGCCCACCTCATGTGTGTGTAACTTAAGCTACCTTGACTTATGTTATTCATGCAACACCTCAAAAAAAAGGAAAAAAAAAACAAGCAGGCAACAATGAACTCGCTCCTCCCCTTGCTCTCTCTCTCTCTCTCTCTCTCTCTCTCTCTCTCTCTCTCTCTCTCTCTCTCTCTCTCTCTCTCTCTCTCTCTCTCTCTCTCTCTCTCTCTCTCTCTCTCTCTCTCTCTCTCTCTCTCTCTCTCACTCACACACACACTCACTCACTCAGTGCTCAGTGGAGTAGCAAGGAGGAGCTTTTGTGTTAACCCCCCCCCCCCTCCCCCCAAATGAACAGCTCCCTACTGCGCAAACCGAATCCCATCGTTCACTCCAAAGAGCCGTTCAAAAGATTCGATTCGTTCGAGAACGTCGCATCTCTACAGGAAATGGGGGGAGAGACAGGGAGCGACACGCGGCAATGGTCCTCCGTATCTGTGGTATGCTCCTGGACCAGTAGGCCAGCGGGCGCCCCTCCAAAGAGATGACTGTGCCTCGTGCGAGACGGGTCTACTCCATACAGTGAGGACCTGGTCTTTTGAAGTCTGCCCAATTGTTCACACGGTCAATGTTATTTCGACTGCATTGGGTGGATATCAGCTTGGAGTAAGCACAGCGACTGTAGGGCACATGCTTCTGAAATGATCCGGGTGTGGGCGGGTCGGAGGGTGAAATGTCCAGGTATTTCATGCACAAAGCCACGTACACATCCTCGAGGTGAATCGCTTTAACATGCCTGGAAGTTGCCACAAGCTTCCCGGGCAGGTCTGAGGACAGAACATAGGTCGGTCCGTGGGCAAATCTTGGTAAATGTGACTGCGGGTAAATGTCAAATGGTAGGTACCATTGGCTGTTTGGGTCTCTGTATGGTCTTGCATTATTAATCAGGAGACCCGTCTGGTAGTTTACCGCAGGGGCCTCCAGCAGCAGGTCCACCAGGTTGGGCACGTTGAGGAACACGTCCGAGTCCACCTTCACGGCGTAGGAAGCGTTGGCGCAGCGGGAGTGCAACCATTCAAACATCACCATGGACTTCACGGTCAGGTTGAAGTAGGAATCCACAAAGTCTGCCTGCAGGATGTCGCGGTGCTCGGCGGCCTCCTCCAGCACGTCCCGCTGCACCCGCTGGGCTCCGTCTCCCGCGGGCAGGCCCAGCAGGAAGAACAGGCTCAGCGTCTCGTTCCGCACCTCCGTCTGGGTCCACTCCGCCCACGTCGCGCGGACGGCGTCGCGGTCGGCCCTGTTGCGCGGGTGCACCGGGACGACCAGCACGGCAAAGGGGTTCAGCAGTCCACACTTCTTCGGCTCGTCCACTAGAAAGTTGTAATCGTGGGGATACGCGACAAAGTACGGTGGTTTCTGGCCTTCTCCTGCAGGTTTATTGTCTCCTCCTGTATCTCCTGAGCCGTTTTCATCTCCTCCTGCATCTCCTGAGCCGTTTTCATCTGCTCCTGCATCTCCTGGGCTGACTTCATTTCCTCCTGATGACGTGTGCTTCACGTAGAAGTAATACAAAATCGAAACCCCCAACACAAGACCGATGATAGCAGCTGATGCACCAAGTGACAGGCGGGTTTTCGTCCACCTCCTCCTGGCTTTTCTGTCGGTAGAGCTCTCTGCTCCCCGTCGATCCTCCTCGTCTTGGGTTTGCTCCATGACAAAGACCTAAAGCTCAGACTGGTCACGTTGACCCAAGGCGCTACCAGCTGCAACGCTGGCCAAGTACAGAAGAACGCAAGCTGACGAGCGGTTCACAAGAGATGGCGTTAATACTAGCAGAGGACGTGAACAGGGCTCAATATTAGATCTCTTGAAGATTGAATCTTGCGGTGGTCACTGGCATCTAGATCTGGTTCTGTAACTGTGATTCCCTCGTCTTAACATTATATCACCGGCTACGGTGACTTCATCCCGATGATGTCATCATGGGTCATACCCTTTATGGAGTGTGTGTGTGCGACCCCTGGCATCCCATTGCACGCACGCACGCACACGCATACGTGAGAGGCCCCCAGATGATTAGCTTAATGTGCAACATTGTTTTCTCACTCGACAGTTGGGACAAAATGTCATCAAATGGTGGTCCGTGGCTCCTGTTTATTGTTCTGTGTGTGAGTGTGTGTGTGTGTGTGTGTGTGTGTGTGTGTGTGTGTGTGTGTGTGTGTGTGTGTGTGTGTGTGTGTGTGTGTGTGTGTGTGTGCGTGCGTGCGTGTGTGAGAGAGAGAGAGAGAGAGAGAGGGAGCGAGAGAGAGAGAGGGAGCGAGAGAGGGAGCGAGAGAGAGAGAGAGAGAGAGAGAGAGAGAGAGAGAGAGACTTGTTGATGACATGAATGTGTGTTATGTTTATTGTCATGTTGATAGGTTGAATACATGGGGACACGATGGAAACAAGTCCTAAAAACCAAAGAAAAATCCGTGGAAATCCATAGAACCCCTCAATGAGAATGAACTGGAGCTGCGCTCTATCGAGGTGCCAACTTGTGCCTTGTGCACACGTAGTGTGCGCCAGCAGAGCGTGCCATGAGGTGTTTCCGTCAGTGACCTATCACCACTGGCATCACCAGGAATGCTGGTCCCTCATTGGCTGTTAATGATGACGTTACCAGAAAGGCTGATCCCTGATTGGCTGTTAATGATGACGTTACCAGAAAATGCTGGTCCCTGGTTGGGCTACGGGCTTAAACACACACACACAGCTACCACCCTGGGAAGGATGTGCGCCGTGCTTGGTTCTATAGCGGAGGTGGCGGAAGTGCATGCGTTGCGGGAAGTTAGTTATGTCAGTGTTTCTCAACCTTTTTTCTGCATGGGCACACTTTTCATGTCCCAAGAATCCAAGTTAGTTATGTCAGTGTTTCTCAACCTTTTTTCTGCATGGGCACACTTTTCATGTCCCAAGAATCCAAGTTAGTTATGTCAGTGTTTCTCAACCTTTTTTCTGCATGGGCACACTTTTCATGTCCCAAGAATCCAAGTTAGTTATGTCAGTGTTTCTCAACCTTTTTTCTGCATGGGCACACTTTTCATGTCCCAAGAATCCATGGTCCCCTCAACATAATACGGGGGTGTAAATACCGTCACTGTTGGGAAGAAACCTTGTATCTCCAAGTTTCACATGTGTAAGTTTCTTCGCAAAGTAAAGCCCTGCTTCATCATACAAGGCTGTCGCACAACAGTAGTGAAAACAGCAGATCTACAAGCACACAACGCCTCGCACCGCGAGGCGTTTTGTGCATCTGCTGTTTTCACTAGTTTAAATCATTTTTAAAATGATAAATACAATACTGGCTTTCATGCAGTTTCAAGGGGCACACTTGACCCTTCTCAGGGGCACACCAAAGGTCCCCAGGCACAGTGGTTGAGAAACACTGAGTTACGTCATGTTGGGTCTGTTTACATTCCCCAGCAAAACAAACACAAATAGATTGTAGCTCTTAACTCGCTCTTAACCTTAACGTTGTCCGAACCCATGTCTTTGATTGGATTTTGTTAAATGCGAGCGCAACCGACGGAGCGGGAGACGTACAACAGATTTTCTTTTTTTTCCCCAGCGGGGAATACGTTTGCAGGAACTGTTAAGAAAGACAACTTTACTACAGGGGGTCCTCCAAATCTCCCAATCCTTTTTATATTAACAACTTGAACCCTAGTGTCCATATACTGAGAACTGTAGCCAAAAATAGCAGATCTACAAGCTCACAACGCCTCGCGCTGTGAGCTTGAAAGAGTACAAAGAGTACAATGTGAAAGCCAAGAATAAGAAAAAAAAAACATAATAAGAATATTAAGTATTGACGATTTAAGTAGTTAAATGAAAATACACATTAACACAAATCCAACAGACTGATGCCAGTGCTGTCAAACCATAGACTGTACAAAATATGGACGTTGGAAAGCCGCTGGTTTCTATGCTGCGCAAATTAAGCATTTTTGGCCGTTGTATGGGTGACACCATCATTGTAGAAATCAACGTTCATTGGTAGAAATGATACCATCTCAAATGCTATTGGCTGCCAACGGTCACACGCAACTGCAGGGATACATGGGACATTGTCTTGAGCTTGCCGAAAATAAAGCACACAAAGAAGAATCATCACAAGCCTATGATCACAAGCCCCTCCTACAGCATACCCTGCTATAACATCAAATATAACATAAATTGGACCATATTTTCACAAAATGCACATCATGGTGATTGAAACAAGGCTTTAAACTAGCGACAGGAACATAAAGTATTTATGACAATGTTTATTAAAGGACCTACACCATGAATTTTCACTTTTTCTATTTTAAAACCTTTTTTTGGGGTCCCACTGGCACCTTCTATCCTCACAAAGTCCTATTTCTGACCGTTGTGTCTTTCTCTGGTTTTGGGCAGACAGAGATGAAAAGCTTTCCACGGGTTCTCAGAACAGTGCTGTTCTGAGAGTTGACGAGAGTGACGTCACTCTCGTTCCCCCCCCCCCCCCCCCCCCCGCCCTTCAGGTAAAAACCAGAGCTACTCTTCTAAACCCAGCCCCTCATTTGTTTCTAATTTGCTTAGCCTCCACTTCCATCTGCAGCTGGCTTACTGTTCTGGGGCTGCTCACTCAGTGCTCTCACTCACTTTTATTCTATGAACATTTTTGCTATCAACATGTCCAAGGAGAAGTCTTAACGTTCCTGGATTGCACTATAAATGTGACGTTATAGACTGCGAGGACCCAAGCTTCGTCCCTTCTAACAAGGAAACAAAAGACCTATTTTTAATGATCCGAGGCCTTCTGAAGCCTGGGCCTAAATTTTCCGCGGTGGCCGGGTGGGAGCTCGCGGTGGCCGGGTGGGAGCGAGCCGCGGAGGCCGGGTGGGAGCGAGCCGCGGTGGCCGAATCCACCGTGATTTCTTAACCAAGTAGCTGCTTGTCGCGGCCGGGGCCGGCCCCGGTCGCGACAAGCAGCTCCGACCCGGTGGACAGCGGCGGTCCCGGCCGCGACAAGCAGCTCCGACCCGGTGGACAGATCGGCGGTCCTGGCCGCGACAAGCAGCTCAAGCAGACTGTCCCGGTCCTCCCTTCACTCTCCCCGGCTATAGAGAGCTTAATCACTGTCCCCGGCTAGAAAGAGCTCCACACCCCGCCTCTCCTCTCTCTATCCACGGCTACACGCCGCCTCTTCTATCGCTGTCCCCGGCTATAGAGAGCTGGCCACCCCGCCTCTCCCTTCACCCTTCTCCGGAGGGTGGAAAAACCCTAGATGCGCCACTGAGCAAACAAAGGCCGTTTTGGTATTGCAGCTGCAGGGCCTAATAATAGCACAGCTATAAGAAACAAGAGGAATGGTCAGGGTGTGTGTTGGGGGTTAAGACCTGTCTAAGACTCAATTTTGAGCATATATTTATACAAAAAATATAGTTTTAAAAGCATGGTGTAGGCCCTACCCCGGTACTGCCGTGCAATCAGCGTTTTATTTATAAACATATTTTAAAAAACAAACACACCAAATGATAAACAACGCGCGCGGGTCGTTCAGTGCAAGCCAGCAGGACGTGCACACACTACGTGTTTGGGCGGCCACTTACTTAGAAGCTGCTGCTGGCTGTATTTCTGCCGTTCATTTGCATGGAGCGAGATGGGGTAATCCGCGAGAAAAAACAGCGTTCGAAAGTACATTACGTCCTCGTCGCACGCACATCGATCTAATTCCATGTATTCCACTCATTCCGAAGCCTTGATTTCGCCTCTCGTCTGATCGAAACTCTTGAGGGGATGGGCTAAACCAGGCTGCAGCACACACAGTGAAGGGGAACGTAATGGCCGCTCGTGGAGCCAGTGGCAGAGCCAGCCGATGACGTCATCACGTTTCTGACGTGATCTGATTGCACAACGTCTCTTAAAGAGACAGAGCACGACCTGCGACTGTATTTTTCAAAAAATTATGATTAATTTCATAAATTACGGCAATAGACGGGAATAGACGATTGGCTGATGGGACCCAGTAGGAAGTCCGAGGGAGTGCGGCCAGGCTTAGAAGGTGTTAAGGTAAGAAAATCAAATGTAAAAGTCCGGGGGAAATGAATGGAATCCTATGGAGAACATGTTGCTTCTGGTGCCGGAACAGCGCATAGGAACTTTTAGTTCCCTGTTTGATTCATTTTAAATCGGGACAACTACACCCCTGTGTCAAACACGTCTATGAATCTGTGTACCGCTTTGCGTGATTTTAGGGCAAAGTCTGTTGGAGCACTGTCCAAAAATGTGTTTTTAAAAAAATTGTCCAGATGGTGGCGCTAGATGGGAGAGATGCATTTTGATGACATGACTGTAGAGATACTGACTGTAGAGATACTGTGTACCGCTTTGCGTGATTTTAGGGCAAAATCTTTAGCAGCAGAGTGACTGACTGACAGAGACTGACTGACTGACAGACAGACAGACAGACAGACAGACTGACTGACAGCTGGTGGAGGTTTTAATAGTAACTGCGACCTGACAGTCGCAACAAATCTGCATCACACATTCATACAATATGCAGAGGGGGTCCCTGCTTCATCTCTCTCTCAGCTAAGGGGTCCTTGGCCTGAAAACGTTGAAGACCAAAGCACTACGATAACAGAAAACATGAAAAAAATATACATTATTAGCATGGAGCCCTGGGGGACTCCGTTCAACCATATGGGGTTTAAGTAGTTACAAGTCTAGGCGAGGGAGTGATTAAAACACTGCCCCCCCCCCCCCCCAGGCGGTGATGTTTTAATTGTATTCATGGTCATGGTTAATGGAAAACGTGAGCCGTGCTCTCCGTCAGTCAAATGATTTGTGGGATGAAGCTACAACAATGCTTCTGCCTTATGGGGGACGGTAGGGCATTCACCAAATACTTGAATATTCGAATATCAAAGTCACTATTCGACGTTGTTCACCGAAGTCAAATATTCGCTTTTATTTTTTTATTGTTTTGTCTTTAAAAAATATATTTTATAAATCTTGGCTAGATAGGAAGTCATAAGAATGAGTTGTCAATGCCCCTGGTGGATGAATTTGTTAACACTCCATACCAGGGGTTCTCAAACCTTTTTAGGCCGTGACCCCCAAAATAAACATATATGAACTGGGGACCCCCACCCTGACGAGCACTTGGTATTGTAGGTATTACATTTAATGCGACTCGGTTCCGCCGATAAATATTGTGAAAATAGCAGATCCACATGCTCACGAGGCGTTGTGAGCATGTAGATCTGCTATTTTCACAATGTCCGCCTTTTGCCTACTTAATATTTGACAGTTTGGCCAGTCCTGTCGAATATTCCACAATTCGAATACTTTGAGGTCGAATAATTTGAATACTAAAAATCACTATTCGTGAATGCCCTAGGGGACGGCAGTGTGGCCTCATGGAGGTAGAGTGTCCGTCTTGGCATCCGAAGTAGAGGTCTGCGCGGGACTGATTTTCTAATCCTATTACCGCCCGCTCCCGCTTGATTTCTGACCACTCTTGCCCGCCGCCGCAATGGCGCGCAACTAATTATGCGCGTCCAACATAGAAGACACATTGAGATCCAAAACCATTACCAAACAGAATAAGCGTGCGCGACGAGAGGAGCATGTTCCTCGTACACAGTATCTCTAGAGCCATGTCATCGACATGGATCTATCCCATTTCCCATATTCCCTCCTGATTGGCTACGATTGCCTTCTAAATTTTGTATATTATGCAACGTGACGGTCGCTTATCTCCCGATTAGGGAGTCTTACTGGTACAGTTGACTGTACTACGCGTCGAACGTGTCAATGGGCACAGGGAGACATCAACGGGTTTGACGTGCTGGCACGTTGTGGACCTCCTACGAGTTAAGCGTGACGCTAGGGGCGAAATAAACTGCTATTTTCCTCCCAGCCTGCACTGCAGAGTCAGGCAGGGGTGTCACACCAAATTCTGGGCCCTGGGTACAAGCATTCACTGCGGGCCCCCTCATAGGGGGAGGGGGTTTAACCCATTTAGACTGGGAACGCAGTATTATGCATTATTTTGTTGCTTCAACTATTGGAAAATAGCAGGTATACAAGCTCGCAGGGCGGCACCGAGTGCTGAATATTTCAAATCCTTCCAAGTTTAAAAAAAATATATATGTTTCTATGTCAGTGATGCTCAAACCTTTTCATGTGAAGGACCCCCAAAATGATATGTATTTGGTTACGGACCCCCATCTCAAAATATGTAGTTCTAGGGACCTCCCCCCAGAAGCAAAATTTGAGTTACAAATGTTTCACTTAAAATTATACATTTCTTCAAAGATTTGCACACATTTTCGCGTCTTTTAAAAAATAGCAGATCTACATGCTCGCAGCGGCACTCGGTGCCGCGCTGTGAGCTAGTATATCTGCTATTTTTCCGATAGCTATTAAAGCATAAAATATCTAAGGCCCCTCCACCTTGGGCCCTATAGTAACTCAGTCCCACTTTTCCCCCCCTTGTGACGCACCTGGAGTCAGGGGCATAATTAGCTTAATGTGTAGAGACGACGACTTGCATCGCAATGAAGATGAACAATAAACGGGAAAGCACTTTGCCAGGTTTATGGGATTTGCGTAAACCTTCCCCCGAAAGGAGAAGAGATAATTCCTCCAGGTACTTGGCGGTATAAAGTGGAAAACAAAAAGCTGATTAAATTAAGTTACAAAGTCATTATGGAAAACGTATCATGTTTGCATAATGTATAACTGGGAGAGGAAAAGAAATGGAATAGCGAAGCGTGAATTCATACGGTGGTGATTGGGCGTTAAGCTCTGAGTGGAATTGAGAAATGGCTAAGGGATGGGACGATATGAAAATTTCATATCACGATTATTGTGACAAAATAAATCACGATTTACGATATTATCGCGATAATCAAAATCCATTATCCTGGGTTGGAACATTTGCCAAAAAAATAGCAGATCTACAAGCTCACAACGCGTCGCAACGCGTTGTGAGCAAATTTTGTGAGATATTTTTTGGCAAAGACATTTGATAGAGTGAAAAATGACTATCAAGTACATTTATCATAAGTACCTTTTACCAATGGTTTTACCAAATGGTACCGGATATGCAGCTCGGCAAATAAAAGGTGAATTGATCCCAGTGCATGACGGAGGACGATATCATGATAAATTGAATCTCCACGATACGGTTATCATGAGTGTTTTTTTATCACAATAAACGATAATATCGCGTATCGTCCCATCCCTAGAAATGGCCAGTGTGCGGTAGTACAAGTAACATAGTCAGGGAATATTATCAGAATACCTGTCAAAGCTGGGAATAAATTCCTTACCAAACGTTTTCTTCACCAATGTGTTCGTAAAGGTGTCTAGTAACATATATAGCTCCTTTCGGAACCACCATTATCTAAAAATAATAGGGTCCTATACCCGTCTGTTTTTTGTCAGCCTGTTGACATTTCTCGTGGGGAAATCTCACGACACGCTCCCATTTCCCGCTTGACATTAATGGCAACATTGGCGAGTCACGTGGTTGCTTCCGTAACATTTCACTGGCAAAACACAGACCGGGCTGACAAAGTGAGCGTTTTTAAAGTATTGTTTCAACAACACGCTTGGATTATCCCCCGCCGCTAAAACAGTAGAGATGCAAGAGACGGGTATAGGACCATTTCTTTTTGGATACAACGCTTAGTGACGGTAAGAGCGGTTGATAGCCTGGCGGCCTCATTTGGGCATGCAGTGAGCAGGAACCACATCTCGGAGCGGCATGGCCGCGGAGCGAGTGGTTCCGAAAGGAGCAATAACATATCTAACAAAGATTGAAATTCAAAATCCCTACGAGAATCTTTGACAGCTAGGGTATAATTATATGATTATACTGGGAGGAAGATGTTTTCCAAAAAAAGGTGTACAGAACTGTGATCACGACTCTTCATGTTGAAATGGATCGTGCAGAGAGTTTTCACCTCTCTCTAACAAGGTCAGTCACCAACACAAACATGGATTCCACTTCTCTCTCTAAATGACATCTTTTAATAAGCTCAGTGTTGTCTGTCCATTCATGCAGCACATCTCTCTCCCTCTCCCCCCTTAACCATGTAAGGCCTGCATTCATTTCTACTTGCAAAAAAGTTTTATGTTTATGTAAACAAAAACAAAAATTAAATCATGCTCTAATTTACTTTCTGGGGATGTTTTTCACAATAATAACATATGTACATGTTCTAGACATTCTAATGAAAGAATATTACTTATGCGTGTAGATCGGCTATTTTCGGCAAAGAGGTTTGGTGTAGAGGGGAAAAAGAGCAGAATACAGCATGAAAGGCAGCGACGGCTCCAGAAAATTATGACTGGGGGGGCTATGGGGGAGCTGACTTTTTTAGAGCAGGGGCGAATGAATTTTGGCAACAAACAATAATGAATAACACTAATACAACAAACGAGATTCAATGATCCTAGTTTAATGGGCCACATAAAGAAAATACACGTTACAAATTGTTTAGTGTTAATAATGTTATGAATGTCAGCATATAGCAATTCACATTACTTCCAATAATACTGCTAATGATATTGACGTGTGGTTCAGTGTTGACATACTATAATAGCCTGGGTTCAAGCCCTACTCAACTACACCCCCTGTTGGTGAAGTGTGTGAAAGAGGCTGGCAAGCCAGGCTAATGACATTTTAAATGATAATGCCATCTTAAATGAAACAAACCAACTGATTGGCATGCTAACCCAGACTTCAGGTTAAGAAAGCAATCCAAAATGATTAATGATAGGACTATGAGCTTAAACTTGATCATTATTCAACTATTTAATGTCATCATAAAGATGTGAAACAAAACAAAACACCTGAGAACAGCACTGAGAACAGAACTCACTGCATACCCCTACAACAATAGTGCAATAGGGCCTATTGCATAGCCTATTATATATTAAAAGGTAAAGAAAATAAATGCTCCACTTAAAAAACACAAATAAGGTTGTAAACTCTTATTATGACTTTAACAATTTGCCTTATAATAAGGCTCAACTGGGCAGTAAATTGACACATGAGATTTCTTTTAAAAAAAGATAAAGGTCCCATTTTTGTAAATAAGGCTCTGTAGTAAAAGCAGACAGCACTGCTGAAGTCCACAGAAAATCAAGTACTCATAGGCTCACTTCCATTATGCTTCTTATGACTGCTGTTATTTGTCCACATAATATGCATATGTGCAATAGTGCACTAAGATAAGCTATAACACATATTACACCAAAAAGCAATCAAAGCATAGCAATCAGAGCATTTACAAAAACAGCACAGGTTAGAATAATCCAATACTACTATGTCAACTTAGGGTTGCCAACTCCCAGAGACTCAAATAAGGGACACCTTCTGGCCGCCCGCCGAAGGTGTGTTTTGAGGGGGGTCAACACGCCTGAAATGCATAGGAAACTGCATTTTGGCACAGTCACAGACACTCAGAGAGTTATACCTACAGTATAACACACAATACATTACAAACACAACAGGTCTTACATCTGCATCAGGCTACATCTGCATCAGGTTACACTTACTGTACGCATACATATCATAATCATAAGGAAATTAAATGCTTCAACCACACACCAGATATATCTAGCCTATAATAAACCCATGGCTTGCCATGTAGACCTACATTTTACTATAAGATACACTTCAATTGAGGCATAGGGCCTACTGTACATAGTCTACAACACTGGTTCCCAAACACTGTGTCCCATTTGTGAGTCACATAATTATTTTTATGGGTCCTTTAATTTTTTGTTTCCTACACTTTGTTTTCATGATTTAGTAATTTTATGAATAACTAAAATGAAAATATAAGACATTCCATAAATTAGAAAACACATATTTAAGAAGTAGTGAAAATAGCTGATCAGCTCTCAACAGCTGTGCATAGTGATGTGTTGTGAGCTTGTAGATCTGCTATTTTCACTAGTTTGGGTAAATGTTTCATTTCTCTTTTTGGTCTTGGGCTAAAATGTTTTGGAACCACTGGTCAACAATATACTGCTACAGAGAAAGGGGGAACAAGTAATCTGCTTGGAGCTCTTCAACATCCAGATTCTCAAGAACCCATAGATAGTATTATAGCATTTTGCCACATACAGAGTACAGAGTACAGACACACACACAGACACACACACAGCTCACCTGCTGCAGAAGAGACCCATTCTTTCAGAATGTCCCACAGTTTTGGGGCAAAACGAGCTTTGGCTAACAAACCTCATCTCACATGCAGGTACTATTTTAATTTCGGTAGAGAAATGTTAGTTGCAACTTTTAGTCACTTTTAGTTTTGTGTCGCCCGCACTGGCTCGCATTCAACAACACAGCACAGCAGCTGAGTTCATGTTACACAAGGACTCGCGCAGCACGCACGTAAGTGAGAGGCACCCCCAGGGTCCTAGAGCCCTTCAGATACAGCACACACACACAAAGGCAGGCAGACGATGCCTGACGATGCCAGATAGATATAGAAAATACATTTTATTGTATGATTTTACATAGAAGCAAGTCCATTTTCTTTCACATATTTATTATCTTTTATTTATTTATTCTGTAAATAATTTTCATTACAATTGGGTCTGTGGGGAGGGGGGGCTGAGCAGGGGCTAAGCCTCCACCAGAGGGGGCTAGAGCCCTCCCTCGCCCCCCCCTGAAGCCGTCCCTGATGAAAGGTCAGGCTTATTAAGTATTGACGGCTCCAGTGGTTAAATATCTGAAAACACCAATTGACATGAATCCAAAATACACTGATGAGTGTGCCATCAAACAATGAAACTATATGGTATTGTGGGCGGTCCCTGGCTCATCTCTCTCTCTCGACTAAGGGGTCCTTGGCCTGAAAACAGTATAAAACACTGGGTTAAAAACAACCCAATTTGGGTTGTTTCCCAACCCAACACTGGTTAAATATTGGACCGACCCATCGCTGGGTTAATTTAACCTAACATGTTGGGTTATTCATATAACCCAATGTGTTGGGTTATTTAAAATGTATTATATTTCCTCATTATTATATATTACTATTATGTTGGTGATTCCTTTTTTAAATTGAAATTTCATCGGTATAACTGATAGTTGTCAATTTAATTAAATAATCACATTATCACAAAGCATGGGCGAAGCGATTCAGCCTATGCTAATCTTCCCTGTTAAGTTACAATATCAACTAATTTATTGACATTGCCAAAATGAGACAATACATGGAAGAATAGCATGGTCAAAGGTTCTGCATCTAATTTCACCTCTAGGGGGAGGGAGCTCAACCCTAACCTAGCACCCTAGCACTTTAGCTTATGGTTGAAGCTCAAATACTGACAAATCAAATTCTGACATAATGTCAGTCAGCTTGCCTTGGCAGACACTTGGATATGACACTGTGTCATATCCACACAGTGTCATTGACACATTTAGCATTTTTTGCTCCTAAAAGCTTAAAATGCCACTGGAAATGCTTTACCCAGCATGCTTTGCATTGTTATGCAAAGCAATGGTGACCAACATTTACCCAACGTGTTGGGTAGTCCAAAATAACTCAACAAATTCTATGGAAATTACAACCCAACAGCTAATAACACCATACCCAACAGAAATAACTCAGCAAATTGGGTTATCAGAATACCCATTTGCATGAAAACAACCCAATTAAATAACCCAATAGGCTTAACCCAGCCAAAACAACCCATCATTTTTTAGTGTGTATAGTTCCTATAAGAGAACATTGATAACAATGCTCCTATGCTCGTGTGATGCCTAAAAGTAGGACAACATCTTGGGAGAACTCAGGAGAGGACTTCCACTCTGAGATGCTCGACACATCGCTATACGCTCACCGGGGAGTTGCTGTGAATAATGAGGAGACTGTCAATGCAGGTGTGCATCGTTATAACCTGCGTCTTTCTGCTTCCCGGGCCGACTGGGCGAGGGTTTGTTATCAACCTATCAACCGAGCCAGAGGTGGACAGCTGTTTTCTTGACCCCAGAGGGGCCACACTGACTTCGTTAAGTGAGTGGAGGGCCACAGCTCGGACAATTGGAATGAAACGTGAAACACATGCAGTAGAGCTGCTGAATTATGTTAACTATAAGATGGGTTTTCTCTCTCTCTCTCGCTCTCTCTCCCTCTCTCTCTATCTCTCTCTCAGTAAGCCTTGCCGAGCCATAAGGCCCATAGTTCCGGCAGCCTATCTCCTGTTTGTGTAGCGTGAGGCAGCTTGATGTACAAGTACACTCCCTGGACATGACACGACGCAGACATCCCAAGTCTCCCGGATGGTGCGGGAGTCTCCCGGAAATCAGCGTCTCCTCCCGGACACCCGCGAGTGGAACTGAACCTCCCGGAAATCCTGGCCGCTCCCGCAAATGCTTGCCATATCCGCCTGGATCCGGTCTAGAAACGGGTCTGCGACCCGCGATTCAAATAAATGTGTTCTCATTCGTCGTCAAACTGTCAATCTTGCAGCCTGTGCGACGCACGGCAGCCTGCAGGCAGGCTGTTGTGTGTGTCTCACTGTGATAGTGACAGAACTTTCTCCCAAATAGGTAAGAAATACATCATGCTATAAATTAACCAGATTATATTAAGCCTAAAATGGTTCGGCCGCTGTGCAGAACCGTTTTAACAGTTTTTAACCATTTTTAACCATAGAAAAATTAGTAAAATCTGAGAAAAAACGGATACTTTTTTCGCGCGCACGCCCTGCGCGCGCGTGCACAGGGGACCTCCCGGAAATGCTGATCTCCAAGTTGGGATGTCTGCACGACGCTAGTGCGTCACAGGGACTTAATTACCCCGCGTTGTGGTGAACCCTTTAAAGAGAGGTGGCGATAGGGACAAAGTCCTGCTCCAGAGGGAGGCCTATTGGATTCACACCCTGCAGACTGAGCACCCGAAGGGTCTTAACGAGGAGCTTTTACTGAGCTGCTTTTTGTGAACAAATTAGTCACATTGGAGTCTTTTTGAATAAAATAAAATGAAAATGAGATTACTAATTGGCATCCAAGAGAACTCTTAGACATGTTGAGAGTGCAGTGTTTCCAAATGGCCTCCTTCTCTTACATTGTATTCTTTATATTACTTCTGTACTTCACTACTGTATATATTTTTCTATGATGGTATGGTCTATGCTATGTCACAATTATTGTCCGTTTGACTAACCTTTCAGGTACATTAGGCTCTTAGGGGCCGCCATGTCATTAAGAGCTTGCTCTGTGTGATGGTAAAATGTGGCTTTGTTATGTATATATTCTACTAGTCCTACCCGTTCAAAGATACAATAGTCTATATGAGGGATTAGTGGTGCTTGCATGCATGGAAATGTAGGAATAACAGAAGAAATGTTGGAGAACCCAGCAAAATATAAAAAGCATCAATTTGTAATATCATAAAAACAATATAACATGAAAATGTGTTGAAAGTACACACATACGCACAAACACAGAGCTGTGTAGTCCCCCCCCCCCCCCCCACCCCCCACACACACATTCCTCCCAGCAGACACAGCATTCTTGAGTCAACAAAGGTCTTGTAAATCCAAAAAGGGTTGAAAAACATATGCTATATATCAGTGGTTCCCACTGTGTCATGTCGAGGACCCCCAAAAAGATATGTGTTTGGCCGCAGACCCCATTTCAATCTATTTTTTTTTTCTTCTGGGGACCCCCAGCCCAGAAGCAAAGATTTTGGTCACAAATGTTGCCTCATGCTAGATGCAGAATAGATATGCCTCATGCTAGATGCAGAATAGATACACCATAAAAATGCTAATATACAGCATACGATTTGTGAAAGTGACAAACAGGCTCTGCAGTTATGTCAGGTGTGTTCATATGCTAATGGTGATGCGGATTCAGATCAATTGGTCCAGCCACCGAAGAGAAACGTTGTGACAGACACTCAGACAGACATTTGGATAATTATGTGTTTGATATTTTTGATTATTGCTACTCACATGTTATTTGTCTGGTTTTGGTACCTGAATCAAATTGATGATTTCATTGTGAGCTTTCAAAGTGATTGCAGTCTTGCCAGCTGCTCTGAATTACACTGATTGTAATTCGTCCTATTTATAGGTCACTTCCTGTGGTCTTGTCACAAACGCTGATGAAGACTAAGGTGGAAACGCGTACGTTTGCTCCTGTCCATATAGAGCAAGGGTCTTCAACAGGGGGTCCGGGACCCCTAGGGGGTCCTCAGAGTTACTGCAGGGGGTCCTCCAAATCTTTGTGTTATAGAAACTTTTTTCTCTCCTTTTTTATATTAACCACTTGAACCCTAGTGTCCATATTCAGAGAACTTTAGACAAAAATAGCAGATCGGCTATTTTCGGCAAAGAGCTTTGGTGTAGACCAACTTGACCAAGAGTGAAAGGTCTTTGAAAAAAGTTTTTTTTAAGTATTGACACAAATTGACATGAATCCAAAATACACTGATAATTGTGTTGTCAAACGATGACATTATGGAATCTATGAAAAAGGTTGTGGGGGTCCCTGCTTCATCTCTCTCTCTCAACTAAGGGGTCCTTGGCCTGAAAACGTTGAAGAACCCTGATATAGAGGTTATAATAAAACATGTGAAAAGGAGATTCCTTGAGTGCTGGCAACTTCTTCTGTGTCTCATCTCACCTATGGTTCCAACATCAATACAGCGTGGAATTGTGGAAAACCCACTGGTAAAGACAGACGCTTACAATTGGAAATTGGATTTGAACCTACAACCTCTGCAACAGCTACTCTACCACTGTGCCACCCGGGCACCCCGACAGCCATGTTTTGAGTTATTGGACCGTCTATTTATTTAGATAAGGCACCAGAGTGGTCAGAGCCAGGGACGTGCTGGCCATGGGAAAAGCGGGACAACTCCCTAACGTCCGGTTCATTCCCGGCCGGTCTAGGCCGGCCATTAGGAAAAAAATACAAATAAAATATCGGCCTTCGTTCCATATTGGGGGCTGGGCGGCCAACAAAGTAAATCGTCACTGTCGGGCAGAAACCTCGTATCTCCAAGTTTCAAATTTGTACATTTTTTTTTCGCAAAGCAAAGCCCTGCTTCATCATACAAGGCCGTTGCACAAAAGTAGTGAAAACAGCAGTTCTACAAGCACACAACGCCTCGCACCGCGAGGCGTTTTGTGCTTGTAGATCGGCTGTTTTCACTAGTTTAAATCATTTTTTAAATGATAAATACAAAACAAACGGTTTTGGACAAACAAGGTTTCCACCCGACAACGACGAAATATAACTCATGTAACTGGCCCACTGGCTTGTCACTTGTCAAGATCTGGAATGGCAAATCTTTGAGTAGCAGCAGCGCTATAGAGAGATCTCTCTCTATAGCACGCAATGAGGGCCTCTACAACTCTTTTTCCCTGGCTGAATCATGGACCCAGCACGTCCCTGGTCAGAGCACTGAGAAGAAGAAGAAGACGACTAGTTTGTTTTGGCCCTGATGACGTTTCCTTGAAGTTGTTTCTGGGGGGAAGCGTGGTGTTCCCGATGTACTCCCCCCGCTGATTAAAATGTCGTCGGCGTAACAGATCGCTTCCCTGAGAGGGCTGATCCATTACTCTCTGCTCTGGAACAAATGGATGTGCGCAGGGGCGTCACAAGGGGGGGAAAAGTGGGACTGGGCTACTAGGGCCCAAGGTGGAGGGGCCTGGAATAATTGTATACTTTAGCTATTGAAAAATAGCAGATATACAAGCTCACAGCGCGGCACCGAGTGCCGCGCTGCGAGCTTGTAGATCTGCTATTTTTGAAAAGTCGTGAAAATGTGTGCAAATCTTTGAATATATGTATTTTTTTTAAGCGAACATTTGTAACTAAAGTTTTGCTTCTGTTGGGGTCCCTGGAACTAAATATTTTGAGATGGGGGTCCGTGGCCAAATACATATCGTTTTGGGGGTCCTTCACATGAAAAAGTTTGAGCACCACTGACGTAGAAAAAGCCGCGCTGTGAGCTTGTATATCTGCTATTTTTTCAATAGTTAAAGCACAAAATAAGGTGTAATAATGCGTTCCCAGTTCCCCCTATATGAAGAACATTCATGGGGGGCCCGCAGTGAATCCTTGTACCCAGGGCCCCAGAATTTGGTGCGACACCCCTGGCTGTGTGTTCACTGAAGGTGAACCGCATTGTAAACAACAGTGAAAAGCTTTAAAGCCAAACTAAATAAAGGGGCATAATTTTTTTTTTTTTAAAGTGTGTTTGTGTGTGCAAGTTGCCCAACGTTTGGTAAACCCATGGTCTTTGGTCTATCATATCATACCCTAGACTCGAGCAAGGGCCCCTCCAACAGGGGGTCCGGGACCCCTAGGGGGTCACTACAGTCTACAGGGGGTCCGCCAAAACTTTGTGTGATAGAAACTTATTTTTTTTTTTATAATCCCCACTTGAACCCTAGTGTCCATATTCCGAGAACTTTAGACAAAAATAGCAGATCTACAAGCTCACAACGCCTCGTTATGAGCTTGTACAGGTTTGGTGTAGTGGGGGAAAAAGAGCAGACCAAGTACGGAGTGAAAGGTCATGGTTATTATTAAGTAATGACGGTTCAAGTGGTTAAATATCTGAAAACACAAATTGGTATGAATCCAAAATACATTGGAATCTCTCAAAAGGTTGTGTGGAGGGGGGGGTCCCTGCTTCATCTCTCTCTCAACTAAGGGGTCCTTGGCCTCAAAGTGTTGAAGACCCCTGCCCTAGATGAAAGGCCAGTAGTTATCAGTGATGGACAAAGTACTCAACCTCAGCATTTGATTCAAAGTATTGAGTCAAATATCACACAACTACAAGTGAGTTTTGCAGTCAAATTTACACGTGTTAAAGCAGTGGTTGTCAACCTTTCCAGGCCGTGCCCCGCCCAAAATAATCACATTTTAACTGGGGGGGGGGGGGGGGGGGGGGGACCGTCGCCCCACCCCCACTCTGACAAGCACTTGGAATAGAAGTTGAAGCATAACATTTAGTTTGACTCGGTTTCCACATAGAAATGTTGTGGAGAAATAGCAGATCTACAAGCTCACAACGAGCTTATAGATAGGCTATTTAAAAAAAATGCTCTGGCTCTTACAGTATTTGACAATTTGGCCAATGTTTGACCTGATACGCAGTAAAGTTTATCAATGTTTATAGAGGAGTGCTGGTCTCTTTCTTTCTTGCTTGCTTGCTTGCTTTAAGGCATACATGGGCAACCAGCGGCCCGGGGGCCACATGCGGCCCCCACCTTCACTTAATGCGGCCCGCAGGTTAATATCAGAATACTGATATATTATTGATTTCAGCTGTTACAATTCCAATCATGCAAACATGACCCGCTTTAATTACTGGTAGTCTTGTTTTATGTTCAATGTATTTGAATTTAAGTTCATAAAGTTAACATAAGAACCTATAAATGCATTTGAAATTGAATGCAAAAATTCAATCCAATTGAACAATAGCTCAAAATAATTCAGGATTCCAATTCAAAAATAGCAGATCTACAAGCTCAAAACGCGTCGCACTGCGACGCGTTTTGAGCTTGTAGAGCGGCTATTTTTGCTATTTTTGACTGTATATCCATTGTGGCCCTCTGGAGTGAGTGTGAAAATATAGTGGCCCTCTCCATCATCAAAGTTGCCCACCACTGCTCTAAGGCATTAAAAGATCAAAAGTACATCGCCTGCAGCGGAGTCAAAAAGCAGTATACAAAAATACAGATGTGCCATTTCAAAACTTCACACGTCCTGCCATTGGCAAGACAGTAGATTTCCAGTGGATTGGCAGAACATTGAGCTTGTAGATCAGCTATTTTTTTCCTATTTGTATGACCTTCTCCGTCTCCGAAGTGTAAATCTACCTCTGAAGGTGGATTCTGCTTCTCAATGGGAATGGAGTGGTTTTCTTGTCATGTGCTCCATTCTCCATAAAAAAAGTTAGAAAGGCAAAACAGAGAAAGAAAACAGCAGTGGAAAAAAAATGCTTTTGCAGGATTTTTTCAGTAACAGCACAGATACTCAAAAGAAGGTACTAAAGTAACAGTACTGGAGCACATGTATATCGTCGTTGTCGGGTGGAAACCTTGTCCAAAACAGTTTGTTGAGTATCTATCATTTTAAAAATGATTTAAACTAGTGAAAACAGCCGATCTACAAGCACGCAACGCCTCGCACCGCGAGGCGTTGCGTGCTTGTAGATCGGCTGTTTTCACTATACTTTTGTGCGACGGCCTTGTATGATGAAGCAGGGCTTTGCTTTCGGAAAAAATGTACAAATTTGAAACTTGGAGATGCTAGGTTTCTGCCCGACAAGTGACGGTATGTACTTTGATTACCGTCCGTCCACCACTGCTGCCAATAACGTTGATAGTATTCTTAACAAATTCGGACTAAGGAACCTTCGGACCAATGCCATGGCACCGAATTGTAACATATTGTGGCACACAGGACAGGACATCCTTTCCAATTAAACGTTAAAGGGCAGCTCTTCGTAGCTCACCGCTACGTGTGCTTCGCTGCCGCAGGGCAGTAACCTCGTACCTCCTCCATATCCCAACGTTATGTTCTCACGTAAATTAAGATATTTAGGCCTGAACGCAAATCTGTGTCACTTCACATTTGAACCACTTTAACCATTATTTTATGCTTTAACTATTACAAGAAATTGCAGAAATACAAGCTCACAGCGCGGCACAGAGTGAGAGAGAGAGAAACTCTATAATTAAGCTTGATGAGCTATGTTGCGTTTTCTACAAAACAACTAAATATTGAATATAATTGCACCCATGTCATTTACTTTTAGCCTATGTGGATACAATTAGACACACAACCACACCGAAAACGCATTGACGCGCGTGCATGTGCGTGGCGTCCCCCTACTTCCAAAATTAGCACTATAACACTGAAAACACAACAAAGTTAGACCAGGTTCTAGGGTGACAACCAAGCTGCGTGCGCGCCCGCGCACGACTCAGGACGCTGTCACGCACAACACATTTATGTAGCGCACGTCCGGCACCGACAGTCTGCCTTCAGCCCTGCATAGACACTAGACTCTCTCTCTCTCTCCCTCCCTCTCCCTCTCCCTCTCTCTCTCTCTCTCTCTCTCTCTCTCTCTAAATCTCCAAATGCACTCTCGCTGGCCCCAATCCCATTTTCTCCTCTGAAATTAAGCAGTTTAGCTGCTAAATAATTGAGTTTTCAAAAACCTGCGAAAAAAACCTTGTTTTCTTTTTCTTTCTTTTTTTTTTTTTTTTTTTGCACTACAACAACAGTGAGCCGGTAATGAAAACAGTTGTATTCCTTATCCCCCCATTGTGTTTAGATTTGCATGATGATTATAGCCCAAGGTGTCCAAGATGCACTGGTAGGAAAACAAACTAACACAACAAACACAAGCCGTGCAGTCGCAGGGGTTGACACTAAGGTCTCAGAGGCACTTGCCCATCGGGCAAGTACAGGTCAGGTTCTACTTGCCCTCAGGTCTTGGCCACACACACACACACACACACGCACGCACGCACGCACGCACGCACGCACGCACGCACGGACAAGGAAAAACATTAAATAAAACTATCATAGACCTGGTTGCTTGTTTCCCTCTCAAAAACAAAACCTGGCAACATTGGGTGATCAGATTCAGAGATGTGTTTATCTTAGCACAGAACGCTAACAAGCAGGCTGCAGTGGACACACGTGCTGCTCATGATTAAATGCATTCATGTAGCGTAATAGTGTGGATATGTGTGGCTGGCTACCAACAGGGAGGAAACATCGGAAAAGCACTGTTGATAGCACGGAAAATAGACGCTTCGCAGAATTTCTTTTAGCGCTTCTTCAGCAGCCTTTGCCAATAGATTTCAGCACTTTTCGTGGGAAGAGCATGGTGCCCTGTCCTTCAGCACGTAAAGCGTGTGCATTAATCTGGCCATTCTTTAGCATGATGTGAGTTTGTACGCCTTGTAGATTAGCTGTTTTCGACTCATGCAGCTCACCCCAAGCTGCAGTTCGTTGTGTGTGTGTGTGTGTGTGTGTGTGTGTGTGTGTGTGTGTGTGTGTGTGTGTGTGTGTGTGTGTGTGTGTGTGTGTGTGTGTGTGTGTGAGAGAGAGAGTCAGAGTGTGTGTGGAGGGAGGGACAGGGGGAGAGAGAGCGAGAGAGATAGACGGAACACTATAGCCCCTTTTACCAAGTAGGCTAAAGACACAGAATTAATACTATGTTAATCAAAATGGGCACTTGCCCGGTTGGCCAACCTGGTAGCAAACTTCACCTGCCCCACCATATTATTTACCTGCCCCGGGCAAGCAGGCAAGCGTTAGCGCCAACCCCTGCAGTCGCATTCCCCACTACACACTGTAATGGCCCTGCCTGCTTCCAAGTGGAGATCCCCACACTAGGGATGGGACGATAAGCCATATTATCGTTTTACCGTGATAAAAAAAAAAAAAAAAAAACACTCACGATAATCGTATCATGGAGATTACATTTAGCGTGATATCGTCCTCCGTCATGCACTGGGATCAATTCATCTTCTATTTGCCGAGCTGCATATTATCTGCTATACACTTAAACCCTCTATAATTGGTAAAAGGTACTTGTAATTTACTTACTTGATTCAGTCTTTATTTCATTCTCTATCGAATAGCCGATCTACAAGCTCGTAGATCGGCTATTTTTTGGAAAAAGTTCCACCCCAGGATAATGGCTTTTGATCATCGCAATAATATTGTGACAAATTTTATTTGAGAATCATGATTTGACATTTTCATATCCTCCCATCCTTAGTACTAGAGGATGACATTTGACGGGAATTCCCGTGGGTTACGTGATTCCCGCAGGACGGGAGTCAAATGCGCATTAATGCCGTGATCGGGACGTGACGGGAATGAAAATCAACGGGAGTGGGCAGGAGCGGGAATCATCCCAGACCAGATCATCAAACCGCAGATATAAACAGCGCCAGTCACAGTTGCTGCTTTTGGTCTCTTGCTTGTCAAAGTACACGCCATTCCTATACAGAAGCCTGATCTACAAGCCTACAAGGTGGCGCGGAAGCAACGCATTGTAGTCTTGGAGATCTGTTATGTGTGACCGCCAAAGGCGGATATCTCCTTAATTTTTTCCTAGTTCCGTGCCAGGTATTTCAGGTGTTTTTACCTGTTTTTGGAGGACGATCGCGCGCGTGCACGGTGCAGTGCGTCTTCTCCGTTTGCTTGCAGTCATTTCTACACCCTTACTGTGTGTCAGCGTGCAGTGGTTTTGTTTCCCTGTTCAATGTACTCCTATAGTGCCGTGTGCACAAATTCATGCTGGCAGGGCCATTTTCCCTCTCCAAACTTAGGGGCGGAGATACAGCGCATTCTTCTTCTGCAGTTGAATGGGACCGTATGGGGAACGGATGTTTTGTTCACAGGTTATTTTGTCTCCTAGCAACTATTAGCAACGGTAGCTTGAATCGATCGAAGTATAGAGAATAGCGAACGATAGATAAAAAAGCTAAGACGGAGATCTCCTTCTTTGACAGAACTAATTAACCATAATTCATAAACCCCTGGCGTGGGGTTGAAGTTTCACTTTTAATTTAAAGCGTTTGCGTTCACATTGCAGCAAGGAATTGAACCTCAAATGTGACAAGTTTGAAACCTTTCCCCCTTGTTTAGAAATTCTCTGACCCACAATGCCAAATGTTTTTGTTCATTTTCTGCATTTGATGCTTATTGCATTGCAAACAAAGCACATTTTCCGACAATACACTGTTAGTGTGTGTGTTTCCCACACACACACACACACACACGCGCACACACACACACACACACAGTCACACACACACACACAGCGTCTTTCAGGCTAAGGACCCCCAATAGCAGAGCTGATTTTGACAGCAAATGTATAATACATTATAGACTTGCTATGTTCAAAGCGCAACCCCCGAGCAAGCGCAACCAAGCATGCAACATGAACCAAGCAACATGAACTTGGTCTTTTAGTTCTAATGGATCTCTTCTCCACTGGTCCCTCCCTGATGGTTTGACGGAATCGTAGTTTTAGAAATCATAGTTCTGTTATTGTTTTGTTTCTGTCAGTGAAAAAAGTTGACAAAAAATACCGTCATATTATTTTGTCAACGGAATCAACACTACCAGGCCTGGAATTTCATCATGTTAGGGGCAAGGCCACTTGGCCTTTGATGTTGTCCATTTTTTTTTTTTTTTTAAGATTAGTTTGTTGGGCTTTTTATGCCTTTATTTGATAGGACAGTAGACTGACAGGAAATGGGGAGAGAGATAGGGAATGACATGCGGCAAAGGTCGTCCGGATCGGGAATCGAACCAGCGACGCCAGCAGGCACCACAGCCCAGCACGTGGCACGCGCCTTGACCACTAGGCCAGTGGGCGTCCCGATGTTGTCCATTTTTTGAGGGCACAGAGGCCAAATGCCAGGGCAGGAAGGCCATCAAATAAAACACCATTTTAGTCCATTGAAAGAATTTTTGTTGAATTTAAGGTTTAGGGATGATAACCTAATCTGCAGTGAAATAGACAAATGATGGTATTTACAATCGGATCCATGCTCAGCCCTGCATCAAAGTCACTGGATGGGTTTAAAGATGGAGACTTAAGAGGGGAGTTAAGATTTCAGTATCTCAACAAAAAAAACACTGGTGTGTAAATGACAAGAAAGAGACACCGGTGTCTACAGTCTACATATTGACAAGAAAGAGACAGAGGAGAAAGTGGGGCATTAAGGCCACTGTGGCCTCAGGTCATGCAATTGGTTTGAGGGGCACAAGGCCAAACTGAGGGGCAACGACGGGCCATGACCTTCAAGGCATCCTTGAAATTCCTGCCCTGAACACTACCCTAGCTGAGAGAAAGACCAACACAATGCACGGGGTTGCAGCCTCTCTGTCTCTCACCCTCACCCTCGCTCTCTCTGTGATTATTCTGTTCATTACTTCTCATTAGGATGAGGTGTGTGTCTCAGCTGTGTGCAACAAACAACGCTGATGAGGGCCTGCATTCAAAGACACAACACCCTTGTGAGTTCCGACTGTTTGCCGAGTCCTGTGTGCAACAACAACAAAGACAATGACGAGCACTTAGCACGGTTAGCATGGAGCTGCATGCTAATGCGCCTCCTCCCCGTGTCCTCATGCTTCTCAGGGTCAGCCGTCAGCAGGCTGGTGTCCACCTGTTTCGCGGGAAACAAGCTCTACTGATCTAAAATGGTGGCATTTATATAGCGCTTTTATCCGAGGCGCTTTACATAGATTGTGCATTACATTCACCCATTCACACACACACACACACACACACACACACACACACACACACATTCATTGTATTCACCCATTCACACACACACGACATTCACACACCGATGGCGGAGGAAACCAAGCAAGGCACCAACCTGCTCAACCAGAGGGGTTCAAAGTAGGGATGCGGCCCGATACCAGCCTATTTTGCTGTACTCGTACTCGTCTGATATTGTTCACGGCAGCGCCAGATAGGGATGGGTATCGTTTGGATTTTTACGAGTCCGGTTCCGGTTCTGCTTATCGGTTCCGGTTCCTAACGGTTCCTATTTCGGTTCCAAAATGGTTAAAAATATATTTTTTTAATAGAGATTTTTTATTTTTAAATATATATTTTTTTATTTTTAAACTTTATTTATTTATTTATTGGGTAATAAAAGGTAATATAATGTCTCCAGTTGCATAATACCCAGGGGGCAAAGGAAGGTGTGCTGCATTTGCCCCGACATAAAAGGTTGTCCACCAGAAATATTATCTATGACCCAGTAGGATCACAACCTATATGGACAACCCGGTCAATTTGTACGGCAAAGTTCCAATATGGCCGCCTCAATATTAGCCCCTATTAGTTTTAATGGGGGGTGAATAGGGAAACATTTTAAACTGAGGGATATTTCCACGAAACTTCACAGGTTGATCAATGGTATACATATGAACATTTTTTGTATTGCAAGTTTCCATGAAATCCAATATGGCCGCCACAATATGGCCGCCATAATGTAAGGACCCAGAAAATAGGTTTTGCCTCTAACTTCTGAACCAGATGAGCTAGAAACGCAAACTTGGAGTCTATTTCATGGTGTCTGACCATGGGAGACTCAATGGAATAGCTAATTTTATTATTGGGTGTGTCTGGACCTTTATTGTGCATATTTGCAAGATGGTGGACTCCCAAAATAGAGCTTTAACATAATTTCTACCATGATTGTTGACTGCTTTTGCAAATAGCCTACAAGCAATATGAATCCATTTGCTAAGATTTATGGCACAGAAGGGACTTATACCTGTATTATTCTTGAGTTTGCATGTTGTCAAAATGGCTGTAAACGAGATATTATATTTCCAAAACAATGTATCTTAGAAATTATTTTTTTATTAAAAAAATTAATAAAAAAAGAGAGAGATTATCTCAATGAAATGAATGCAACTGCCTTTTTTGGTCTTTCACACATAGACATGCACATGCTTTCCAACAACTTCAGCTTCAGGGAAATTATAATGAACACATGATTAAAACAGGCTGCATTATAATGCAAATAATTGCTAGTCACTATCACTGTCATGTGTACCTATCCTGCTGCATCTTGTCTCCAGTCCTTGGCAACGACACCCCAAGTAGCATGCAATTCCCTTCTTCGCACATGAACAGTTTTTCTGGCAGCCTTTGATACAGCTACATGATATTGCCTTGTCCATTGATATAGGCCAGGCTGGCTCCTTAGATGGACAGGGGACTGCCTTCCCATGGCGGCAGCATGATATAGGCATCTATATCATGCTGCCACCCACCTCCTAGACCTTCCAGAGCTGTGGGTGAGAACAGAGCAGGATGCATATCTTCCTATCCATCACATGGTCTCAGCCCTTGGACTCACACAGTGTCGTGCCCTGCCCTTTATTCACAGCCTGAGTGGCAGAGATACCACCAGCTATCCCTTTTTCACTGGAAAGAGGCATGGTTCAAGACCAGCATGGGTCTAGATCTCCCTGCACTTCAGGAGTTTGGTGAAAATTCCTCTTATTCCCTCTCAGAGGATGTCAAGAATCAGGCTAGAGACCTCACAATAGCTGTATATGCATCAAAAGCTGACCATTCGGAGGACTTTTACCTGGCAAAGCTGAGAGTGTACAAGTTCCCTGTTGAAGCTGCTGCCACCTACAGAAAATGCCTTTGGCCTGCACCTGAAAAGAGCTGCTCTTGCAGCCATAATAGATAAAACTGTACACATCGCGAAGCCAGACATCCCTTGCTTCACTGAATATGGATGGTCTCTCAGTGATGGGAAGGCAGTCCCCTGTCCATCTACAGAGCCAGCCTGGCCTATATCAATGGACAAGGCAATATCATGTAGCTGTATCAAAGGCTGCCAGAAAAACTGTTCATGTGCCATCCATCCATCCATCCATCTTCAACCGCTTATCCGGAATCGGGTCGCGGGGGTAACGGTTCCAACTGAGACTTCCAGATTTCCTTATCCTGCGTAACTTCCTCCACTCCCTCTGGGAGTATACCGAGGCGTTCCCAGGCCAGTCTGGAGATATAATCCTTCCATCTGGTCTTAGGTCTGCCACGGGGTCTCCTCCCAGTGGGACGTGCATCGAGGACCTTCCTAGGAAGGCGCTCGGGGGGCATCCGTACTAGATGCCCGAACCACCTAAGCTGACTCCTTTCCAAGTGAAGGAGCAGCGGTTCTACTCCAAGTCTCTCTCGGGTGATTGAACTTCATGTGCGAAGAAGGGAATTGCATGCTACTTGGGGTGTCGTTGCCAAGGACTGGAGACAAGATGCAGCAGGATAGGTACACATGACAGTGATAGTGACTAGCAATTATTTGCATTATAATGCAGCCTGTTTTAATCATGTGTTCATTATAATTTCCCTGAAGCTGAAGTTGTTGGAAAGCATGTGCATGTCTATGTGTGAAAGACCCAAAAAAGGCAGTTGCATTCATTTCATTGAGATAATCTCTCTCTTTTTTTATTATTTTTTTAAATAAAAAAATAATTTCTAGGATACATTGTTTTGGTCTCTGATTTTATCTGAAGTCATTGCTACAACTACATACAGTAGAATCGGACAGGAAATATAATATCTCGTTTACAGCCATTTTGACAACATGCAAACTCAAGAATAATACAGGTATAAGTCCCTTCTGTGCCATAAATCTTAGCAAATGGATTCATATTGCTTGTATTTGCAAAAGCAGTAAACAATCATGGTAGAAATTATGTTAAAGCTCTATTTTGGGAATCCACCATCTTGCAAATATGCACAATAAAGGTCCGGACACACCCAATAATAAAATTAGCTATTCCATTGAGTCTCCCATGGTCAGACACCATGAAATAGACACCAAGTTTGCGTTTCTAGCTCATCTGGTTCAGAAGTTAGAGGCAAAACCTATTTTCTGGGTCCTTACATTATGGCGGCCATATCGTGGCGGCCATATTGGATTTCATGGAAACTTGCAATACAAAAAATGTTCATATGTATACCATTGATCAACCTGTGAAGTTTCGTGGAAATATCCCTCAGTTTAAAAATTTTCCCTATTCACCCCCCATTAAAACTAATAGGGGCTAATATTGAGGCGGCCATATTGGAACTTTGCCGTACAAAATTGACCGGGTTGTCCATATAGGTTGTGATCCTGCTGGGTCATAGATAATATTTCTGGTGGACAACCTTTTATGTCTGGGCAAATGCAGGTTTCCTAAAAAAAGGCTGGTTTGCCCCCTGGGTATAATTGCACATTTATGGCCTAATTGTGTTATTATTATTACTATATTAGGCCTGCCAATGTTTGGGGAGAATTCACTTTCAGTTTCATTTTAGCAACACACACACACACACACACACACACACACACACACACACACACACACACACACACACACACACACACACACACACACACACACACACACACACACACACACACACACACACACACACACAGCTTGGTTACTGGTTGGCTATTTCTTCCCAATTCCTACTTGTCTTGAGACGGGGGAGCAGAGGGACAGGGGGGAGGGGAGGAATGCAGCTTGGAGCGACACATTATTTGACACATGGGTGAAAATGACAGGACAAACCCTATGAAAAGAATGTCTGCTATGTACATTTTTGTATTGTTCATATTTAACCTGGTTAACCGGGTTTTTGTGTTTTTATGGTAGTTTTAAAGTGAAAAAAGTGAGTGGATCACTTTACCCCGTTGATTTCTCTGGTCTGTCTCAGTTTACCCCGGTGCTGGGGTAAACTGAGACACAAGACCACTTTTTTTAAAACAATCATATTTTCACTGCCTTTTGTCTTGAATACATTCTGATAACTTCCATTGTTAGGAAACATCCCAAATTACTGGGAAATGTGTACATTTTTACTGATATATCTTTTAGTTCGCCTAGAGGGGAGAAAATGTAAAAAGTGTCTCAGTTTACCCCGCTCTCCCCTACTCGTACTTGCACTTGGTCAGCAAAAAAATGGCATCGGGACATCCCTAGTTCAAAGTCTTGCTCAAGGACTCTTCCACATTAACTCAGGGGGAGACTGGATTCGAACTGGGAACCCTTCGGGCTCTAATGACGGTTTCTCTACCCCTGAGCTATGCCGATCTACAAGCCAACAATGTGTCGCATCGCGACACGTTGTGACCTTGTAGATCTGCTATTTTCTTTTTAAAAGTTTGAGCCTATATATGAATTTGTCAACATGTAAATGATTATGAAAATAATTTTGATTATGTCAAATAATTGCGATTAGAAGATTTATATGTAATAATTGTGACAGACCTATGCACCACCATATTCGGAAGCATGCATGGGGGCTTTCAGTAGAGCTATCTGGCAATAACCAACTTGCTGTTCTCCTCCCCCAGAGGCCATGGCTGAAAGCTGGAGATGAGTTTGCGTACATGTACTTTCCTCAAAGTACTACTACTACGACTGCTATACACATTTAAACATTTATTTTCTTCTCAACCAGCATCACAAAGAAATCCATCGACCAAACCAATTGCAGGCCACGTAATCCTTCCATTCCTGATTGGATACTAGCAGACTAACCTCCTTTTTGTTGCAACATCTTGCAACATTTCATAGTCCAGAGCTGAAAGTTTAAGATAAAAGCTCACATGGACTTGTAGTAAACCAGGGTACACTTTTCTTTTTTTAACACATTTCTTCCCAGTCTCACCTAGCTAGGGCATTCACAAATAGTGATTTTTAGTATTTGAATTATTCGACCTCAAAGTATTCGAATATTCGTCAGGACTGGTCAAACTGTCAACTATTAAGTAAGCAAGAGGCACACATTGTGAAAATAGCCGATCTACATGCTCACAACGCCTCACGTTGCGAGGCGTTGTGAGCATGTAGATCGGCTATTTTCACAATATTTATCTGTGGAACTGAGTCACATTAATACCTACAATTCCAAGTGCTTGTCGGGGTGGGGGTCCCCACTCCCCAGTTCAAATATGTTTATTTTGGGGGTCACAGCCTAAAAAGGTTTGAGAACCCCTGGTATAGAGCATGAACAAATTCATCCACCAGGGTCATTGACAACTCATTCTTATGACTTTTTATCTCGCCAAGCTTTATAAACTATACATATTTTAAAGAGAAAACAATAAAATAAGCGAATATTCGACTTTGGTGACCAATGTCGAATAGTGACTTTGATATTCGATTATTCGAATATTTGGTGAATGCCCTAGTCTCACCCAGTACATACAAGCAGAAGAGGCCAGGGCAGGGCACATTGCCTTTTCCTGGCTTCACCCTGGGTTGGCTCTGAGGAAGACTTTATAATGGCTGCTTATACTAGGTGTGTAACGATACATTTTAACAACGATACGATACATGGTTAACGATACGATACATGGACGATATCGGTTCATTCATGGAGATACGATACGATTCGATTCGATTCAAAGATTTAATGAAATCGATTCAGTAACCCTTTAGCAAAGACATGAAATCTGTGTAAAACGTGTAAAAAAAAAAATCTATTATTATGAAAGTAAACACTGTGATTATCTAGCAAATACATGGACATTATATTTCAACACATATGGACAAACACACCTTGACATGAACACAGTGATTACACTTTTTTCATTTTCCCTCTTAAAATCGCCAAATAAAGGCACACATACTTAGTTTCCATACAATCAATTATTTGCATTGCAAAACGATTCGATACCGATTATTTGCATTTTAAAATGATACGATACAAAGCCAAAACGGTACGATATTTAACTTTTGCAAATTAAAATCGATTTTTCGGTTCAGTTACTATATCGTTACACCCCTATTATATACCTAACCTTTATATTTTAACATCGCTTGTAGTACTTCTACAATGCATGCAATGACATTTGGTAGCTTGTTGTTGAGACTAAATGTCTCCACTAGGCCAGGTCAAGGGCTTGGAGCAAAAAGCAAAAAGGGCGTAAGTGACATTACATTTTTTTTCCACAGGACAGCTTTTCATTGATTGTAATCATTTAATTAAAAACAACATTAAAAAAGTATATTTTGAAATACATTCATTGAAGCCTAATCCGTATTAAAGTATAGACTGATTAAACATATTGATTTAAATGAGATAATTACAATCAATAGAAAGCTGTCCTGTGAAAAAATTTAAAGGGGAACACACACCGGACGCGGAGGCGGTGGGTCAAAACATACAGCCCCAATATTTTCAATGAACTAACCCACACCGGCGGCGTCAGACGCGCACAGCCGAGGGTCTGCCGCCTCGCCTGCCGCGCCGATACGCCGCTGTTCTATGTTTCCAGCGTTGCCGCGCGGTGAACATGTTCTCCCATGGCTCTCCCCACCAGGGGAAATGGATGTGCTGTGTGGCAGCGCGCTGCATCCAGTTGGGGTTACCGCGCGGCACTTCACGTGCGTCGATACCGCGACGCTGCGCAGTAGCCCGCATCCAGTGTGTCACTTACGCCCAAGCCCTCGGCCTGATAGCTGTTGTTCATACAGACTATCACCAGTGGTGAAAGTGGTTTGAAATTCTTGCCGGAACTGTCATAAATTGGCCGCGCGGCGAAGCTGCGCGGCCGAAAAAAATTTGGGAGGCTCTAATCCCCCAAAACCCCTGAAATGCATAGAAAACTTTATTTTGGGAGGCCCACCTGCTGCCCCTCTATAATAAGCCTCTTCATATTGTTCATGTTCCATACAGAAGGCTAAGCATATATATTATTATTACCCTTATTATATTATTATATATATTATTATTACCCATTATTATAACCAGTTATCTAAAGTAACTAAGTACATTTACTAAAGTACTGTATTTAAGTACAGGTTTTAAGTATAGCCTAGCCTAGTTTACTGGAGTATTTCCAATACTTTTAATTCTACTCCACTACATCTCCCATTCCCAGATGCAGAATTGAATCATTTTGGTCTATTCTGCATTTATGGCCACATGCAGGCACAGACACGAGTCCTCCTAGAGATGGGATTTATGGCTCTTTGAAGTGAGCCGGATCTCTGGGATCCGTTCCTTTCAAAGAGCTGTTCAAAAGACGTAGGCCTACATTTTGATACTTCTACTCAAGTACATTAACATTCCAAACTTCTACTTGATTGCAGTATTGATATTTCTACTTAAGTAAAGAAATTGAGTATTTTTCCCACCACTGTTCATTAGAAAGGAACGGCTCCCTACTGTGAACCGAATCCTATCGTTCATTTCAAAGAGCCGTTCAAAAGACTCGATTCGTTCGCGAACGTCTCACCTCTACCCGCTCCGTGTCAAACAAACACTGAAACGCAAACGGACTGACTGGATCACACTGACCTACACAAACCCACGGGAATAATTTAGAAGCACTTTATCAGAAAATATAACTAGTAACACTTGTGTAGCCTACTGTATGTTAATCTGACTTTAGTATAGGCTATTGTTTTCTTCCTGGACGTGCGTTTGTGGCTGGTTATTTAACATGGGATTTTGACAGCTGGCTTCTCCTCTTCTTAACGGAACTCCGTTCCGTCCCCAAATGTTTTAACGGAACGGGGGTTCCGGCCGTTCCGGCTCACTTTCACTACTGACTATCACTGACATGAGTATTATACTTCTCCCCATGTTGTCATCTACATATAAAGCATAACCATCACCACATAGAATATCGCCTCGACCTCCTCAATTACCGATTGATCGGGGATCCCACGACACGCAGCTCCCACAGTGTCGAGCCATTCTGTGCTGGATGCGTTTGATGAGCACCGCATTCAGAAAGCAGACATAAATCACAGAGCTGAATGATGGACGGCATGCATGCACACAGGCTGGAGGATAGAAGGATATCAGTGTTCTAATGAATAACATCCTCCATAGTCTAACCCGTTTAGGCCCCAACGCAAACCTGTGCCACTTTAGATTTGAGCCGCTTTAACCATTGTTTTATGCTTTGACTATTAAAATAAAAGAGAAAATTGCAGATATAGTAGATCTGCTATGTATTTTTTGAAAAATCGTGAAGCCTTTGAATATATTTTGACCTGATTCTATGAAAGTCTTCTAAATCCTTCTTTTAAATCAGTGGTTCTCCAAACCTTTTTAATGTCAGAGACCCCCACAATTACATTTGTTTGACCACGGACCCCCATCTCAAAATATGTTGTTCCAGGGACCACCCTGAAGCAAACATCTCAGTTACACATGTTTGCTTATATAAAAGATATATTCAAAGACACCGAGTGCTGCGCTGTGAGCTTGTATATCTGCTATTTTTGAAATAAGTCCAGGCCTAAACGGTCTAATAATAACACAGAGACAAGCTTCAATAACGCTCTCTCCACGAGTCCAAAGGGAGACTATTACAGTATGCCTTTGTTCCTTCCTGTACAAGGAAGCCAATTTGTATTTGTCTCAATTTACGAGCAAAAGATTGCCTGTATGGAATTTAAATGCAGTGTAAATTTGTCATCAAGCCAGAATCTGAGGTATTTTGCATTCTGTAACCCTGTTTGATATTGGACCTTTTCCCCAGTAGTAATGTGCAAATCATCGCTGTCCGGGGGAGAAAGCTCTTAATAACTTTTGTGTGTGTGTGTGTGTGTGTGTGTGTGTGTGTGTGTGTGTGTGTGTGTGTGTGTGTGTGTGTGTGTTTTTCTTGTAAATGAATGTCCTATACTTCAGTGGTTTTCAAGCTTTTTTTCATATCAGGGTCCATTATTGCCTCCACCAGGCCGAAGGCATGGGGAGAGTATGTTTTCACCCCTGTCCGTCCGTCCGTCCGTCTGTCCATCCGTCTTGTTACCAGCTAATTCCTGGTGCCGTTGGCCCGGTCTTGGCCAAACTGTGTGCACTCACACTCCCCGGATGCCAATCCAGAACCTCTGCCCCACATTTTTCACATTGCCCCTTTCTAGCGCCACCATCATCACCGTCACTTTGTATATATTCTTCTTCTCTTTTTGCAATAGCTTTCGACACTTTGTTTTATTTATCTTTTTTTGTGCTTGCTCTTTTGTGCTTGCTCTTTGGACGGTATACTACAGTACTCTTTTTCTTTTTCTTACTTCTCTGTAACTTGTAACCTTAACTGCTGTGCTGCCTCTGGGCAACTGAATTTCCCCTGTGGGATAATAAAGGTATCTATCTATCTATCTATCTATCTATCTATCTATCTATCTATCTATCTATCTATCTATCAGGCCGATTTTTTTTTAAAGATATCCCCTGACTACAGCCTCATCATCATCATCAAGAAGTGTTTCTCAGACTTGCCTTCGTGTCAAGGACCCCCGAATTCATATCCCATTTGGCTGTGGACCCCCATCTGAAAATGTTTTCAATCAATGGTAAGATAAAAACACAGAGGCATCAGTAAGTCCATCTAGGCAACTGCTAGAAGGTTTTTTTTAGGCCCCTTGTCCCCTTTTTTAGAGCCCCCGCCCTTTTATCCACCTGTAAAAAGTGCCCTCTCCAGACCATGAATGCAGTTTTTACTATGGTGAAAGAAACGCAAATGCCCTCTTTCCATGCCATACCCGAAGGCAACATTCAAGAGAATTGCCTTGTCTATTGAAAGAATTGCCCTCTCTGTGTAGAAATTCATGCCCTTAAACCAGGGGTTTTCAAAGTGGGTGACATGGCAGGGACCGTGACGGCAGTCCAGGGGTTCCGCGAGAGAATTTGATAATATTTTGAATTTATTTGGGCACTTAAAAAGGTTATTTTCTTCAGTTTCTAACCAAAAATGGCATTTATCTCAACGTTTTCCTTGCAACATAATCGCTAAAATATGCTAGAAATATAAGGTGCTGGGAGTGAAAATTTGGAATGTGACTCGGATGGAAAAAAAAATATTTATAGGGGTGTCCTGACTGAGCCAAAAAAGTTTGGGAACCCTGCCATACAACACATCTCCAGTATTGGCTTGATTATGTTTAGTTCAGTGTGGTATCGAGCACCGAAAATAGCCGATGCATTGTGAGCTTGGATGTCTGCTATTTCCACCAAAAGGCCCTTTTAGAAATGCCAGCCCCTGCCTCTCTAACATTCTCTGCACGCGCCTGCCTGTTCAACGGACTGTGGTGCTCTCGGATGGTCAGGGCGGGTATGTCACAGCCGCATTGTTGTTTGTGTGTGTTTGTGAGTGTGTGGGCAGGTAGTCAGTTAATCCCTCAAATAGTGTGTGCGCGCATCAATTATTCAGCCCGGGCCCTTGTACTTTCCACTACAAGAGCGGAGCCTCATTGCATGAGTCCGGTAATCACATCTGTCCCCAGCGAGAGCCAGGGCCTGCTTACGTAACACCTGAACCCACACGGCAGGTCGGCGAGCCGAGCCAGGCCTGTATTCGTAACAACTGAAGCATGTTGGAGAGCTCAGCATGCCCGTAGACGTACTAACAACTGAAGGTACACAGCATGTTGGCGAGCTAGCCAGACCCTGTCACGTCACAACATGAAGCCCGCACAGAATACAAAACACTAATGCTGGCCTTCAAAGCAGCCAATGGTATGGCACCTCCATACCTCCAAAACCCGTTCAACCCCTACAATCCCACCCGTTCACTTAAATCAGCCAGCACAGGGATGCTGACAGAACCCTCGCTAAAAAACCCCAGGACAAAAATCCACTCGTCCTAGACAATTCACCCTTTTGGTCCCCAAACTGTGGAATAAACTCCCTGTCACACTTTGAACGACGGACTCACTCCCTAGCTTCCGCTGTGACCTAAAGACTCTGTGTTTTCTGCTGGTGTTTCAGTCCGAGTGTATCAAAGGGTGCGTTCGGAAATGAGCACCGGGTCTGGTTAGGGTTAGTTTTAGGCATAGTTTTACTGAGGTTATGGTTAGGGTTGGGATTAGGCATAGTTTTTACTGAGGTTAGGGTTAGGATTAGGGTTGGGTTTAGCTACTCACTACACTGAGCACACACCCGCTGCGCATTTCCGAACGCACCCTTTGATACACTCGGACTGAAACACCAGCAGAAAACACTCTCCCCTGAAGACTCACCTCTTCAACCTCCACCTAAACCCATAGCACTTACCATAGCACTCGCCTACCCTAAATGACCATACATGAAAGCTAGATAGCAGGTTTAGGTATATATTATGTTTTTACTGATTAGGTGCTTGGTCTACTTGCTACGCCTCGCGCTGCGAGGCTTTGTGAGCTTGTAGATTGGCTATTTTTGGCAAAGAGGTTTGGTGTAGAGGGGAAAAAGAGCACACTAAGTACAGAGTGAAAGGTCACAGTTCAAGCGGTTAAAAATCTGAAAACACAAATTGACATGAATCCAAAATACAGTGATGATTGTGCTGTCAAACAATGCAACTATATGGAATCTATGAACATGTTGTGGGGGTCTCTGCTTCATCTCTCTCTCAACTAAGAAAACGTTGACGACCCCTGTGTTATGGAATTGAACGCCCCGCGTTGCGAGGAGACATGGGAGAAAAGACCTCGAGAAGCGACCGTAAAATCAAACTAAAGAATGTTTAAAAAGTGCAAAAGCTCTTTTTGAGGAAACAACACAAACTGTTGTAGTCAATTTCACACGGCGGTTGACATGTTGACCGCACGATCCACTGGAACCAGAGGAGAGCACGCCTCGTGTCCATTTATTTGTGTGCGCGTGTCTGTGTGTGTGTGTGTGTGTGTGTGTGTGTGTGTGTGTGTGTGTGTGTGTGCGCGTGCGGAGGAGTCAGCCGATATGTCCAGGGCCAGGTTACTAAGTGATGATTGGTTGTCACTAAAGCATTGTGCTGCTGTTTGGGTTGTGTGTGTGTGTGTGTGTGTGTGTGTGTGTGTGTGTGTGTGTGTGTGTGTGTGTGTGTGTGTGTGTGTGTGTGTGTGTGTGTGTGTTTGGGTCGTGTGCGCCCTGGAGGAAGTATACGTTTACACAGGAAGGGAAAATGGGAGTGTGATCTTGTGTGTCGGCAGGTGTGTGTGTGTGTGCGTGCACGTGAGTGAATTACCATACTAGTGAGCACCACCTGTCCCCACAAGAATAGTGAGGATATTTGTAAAATAGACGACGCGAAGAAACGCCTTCCTCGCCGTCGCAAGAGAAAATGGTTGTTTTGTTGAGTTTAGAGAGACGTCAAAACGTCGCTATATGCGACGCGTTGTGAGCTTGTAGATCTGCTCATTTCAACATGTTGCACGTTTACTTTTGGTACTTTAAGTAATAAGTACATTTTGATGCCAATATACTTTCATACTTTTGCCCAAGTACATTTTGGATTCCAGACTCCAGAGTATTTCTAGATTGCAATATCGATACTTTTACGCAAGTTATTTTTCCACCACTGAGCAGTGGTGTAAAGTAACCGTAAATGTAAAGTACATTTACTTAAGTAATGTACTTATGTGCAATTTTGGGGTATTTGTACTTTACTTGAGTGTTTCCATTTTCCAATACTTTTACTTCTACTCCACTACATGTCAGATCCAAATATTGTACTTTTACTCCACTACATTTATTTGAAAACTTTAGTTACTAGTTACTTTGCAGATATAAATTATAGTATTACGAAATATAAATGAAACACCCTAGCCCTATTTTATACCTTGGCTATTTGAAAATAGCCGATCTACGATTGTAGATCGGCTATTTTCAAACATTTTGCACTTTTACTTTTGGTACTTTTAGTCAAGTACATTTTG